>NC_079193.1:22434447-22561570 GCF_029499605.1 Hyla sarda
AGTACGGTTGAAAAAAAGACGCATGTCCGTAAAGCTCAACCTACAGTTTTATAGGATAGGACATTTTGGTCTGGTTTGGTACGAAATAAACGATTTCTAAGTCAGGTTGTCAGAATTTCTGAATTATGGGATGTCTGATTAATTTTTTTTTAAATAAATTGCTATTCTGTGTAACTTTCATCATGATCCTTAAAGGAGAACTCCAGCCAAAACTAACTCATGCCCTATCCACAGGATAGGGAATAAGTGGCTGATTGCAAGGGGTCCAACCACTGGGAACCCCCCCCCCAGCGATCTCCAGAACGGGGCCCAACAGCTTGTGCTGCAGACGACACCTGCTCCATTCATTTCTATGGGAGTGTCGAAAAGACCCGAGTACAGAACTTGGGCATTACCGGCGGTCACATAGAAATGAATAGAGCGCGTGCCGTCTACACATCGACAATACACGCTCGTATCCACTGCGATCTGCTACTTATCCCCTATTCTGTGGATAAGGGATAAGTTTATTTAGCTGGAGTTGTCCTTTAATATCATGTCCTGCAAAGTCTCACTTTGCAGATTATATACATAGTAGATGGCGACTGAAAATAAAATAGAAATTTATCTGATTAAATTTTTTTAAATTAAATTGTAATTTTTTATTTTTTTTCAAAAACAGCATAACTGTGTCTGGTTTAGTAGCGCAACCCCATGAGTTGGGTAAAGGAACTCCGCTGCAATACCAGACCCAATCAACAATTTTAGGACACCTGATGTCATTTTATATCATAGACCAGTGTTTCCCAAACAGGGTTCCTCCAGCTGTTGCAAAACTACAACTCCGGGCTTGCAGGGAGTTGTAGTTTTGCAACAGCTGGAGGCATTCTGTTCTGGAAACACTATCCTTGACTGTCATGTACAGAAGTTTGCCTGTGCAGCTCTCTGGAAACTTTGTATGGAGTGCACTTGGTTTCTTTAGGGTTGCGCAGCGTAGACGATTATATTTTTTGATACTGTAGTTATTTGGGTGGTTGAAGAAGTTGACGGCTGCTGTCTGAAGATGATTTTGTGAACTTTGGGTTTTTCCTCTTGCAATACTATTTTGGGGGTTCTCGGCTTGTTGTGAATGAACGTTGTCAAGCCTAAAAGTGTAGGATGTGCTAATTTTTTCTGTTATTTATAAATGTGTGCATGTGTTTACATCCTGTTTGGCGTTATTCCTTTAATTTATCTTTACGAATTGTATATTAAGTATCTGGGAAATGATGAGAAAATAAAAATCCATTTTAACTTCGTTTTGCTGCTTTGTCGTAAATTTAGTATGACATTAATGACAATCTGTTTAAAGACTCGGTATATGGATGACATCCATAACGTGGAGTAATCGCGTAAAGCCAGAATGATTTCTTTATATACCACAACACATTCCGCAGTGCTTTGATAGAGCTTTTCATAACTCCAATTAGCCTCTTCCCCATTGGGGCTCACAATCTAAATTACCCTATGTTTTTGGATTGTGGGAGAAAACCTAAGCACCTGGAGAAAACCGATGCAAACATGGGAGAACATACCTTGCAGGTGTTGTCCTTTGTGAGATTTGAACCTAGGATCCGACCATTGCAATGCAAGAGTGCTAACAAGAAAGCATGAAATCATACTGCCTCGGAACAATCGAGATGTCACATGAGCAAAGGTATGAGATGAACAGGTAGACATTATAGTACTAAAAAAGGGAACTTTGATGTAGAACTGACAACATAGACATTCTATGAGTACTGTAACCAACAACTACGTGATAACCACTATATGGAAGGATTGAGTCAAATGGTGGATTCATGCAATGCCACCGGTCTCTTCAAGTTTCCAGGGACTTGGATGGGTTTGAGAACCTCATCCTCAGTTTAGCCCTGCACTGTATACAAGTGTTGAGTGTATTATCTGTTGCATTGGCTTTATGGTCATCTTCATCGTTTTCATTTGTCATGGTCAGTACTACAAGTTCCAGTGACATATGCCTCTAAAATTTTTTATCTGTCAGAGAAGGACAGTTCTGAGTTAACTCAGACAACTACCAGTGAGCCCACTCATAGCCCACTTACTGGTGTAGAAACTCACGCCGTGCAGCTTCTGAGGTTTTAAAAACCTTCAAAAGTTAGAAAATTTCACAATATTGCAGTGATGAAAAACCTCATAGTTTTTACTCAGCTCCTCAGAGGCTGAGCTGATGTTGTGTATGTGACCACATAGCAGGCATAACACAGGACCGGCCCCTAGAAGTTCTAGCCTGTCCAGGGGCCGTCAGCATGTAGACCTTTGCAGGTGGGAAGATGGGTGCTAGGCTCTGAGAGGTCAGTTAGGCGAGCATTGTTTAGCAAGTGCTTGTAATTTAGGGGTGCAATCTTTGAGGGGCTGATATTATGGCGGGTGGTATCAAGTAATTCTAAATAGAGTGTAAGGTGGGGGCTCCACAACGGAAATAAAAAAAAAAAATTGTACATATGTTATGCCCCAATAGATAGGGACCCGCTGTGCCACTTACCGGTTATACTTTGGGCCAAACTTGAGAGCGGAGTCTAAGGCTAGGTTCAGACTACGGAATTTCTGGGCAGAAAATTTCCGCCCGTAGATTCAGCGTGCGGCCAGCGCTGACTGAATCAATCTCCAATAGACTACAATGTGTTCTGCGAGTATTTCCACTTGAAGAATTAGCAACGCCATTCTTCAGGCGGATATTTCCAAGTGGATTTTCCATTCATAAATTCCGCTTCACAAATTCTGAAGTGTGAATTTGTGAACGGAAACCATTCACTACACTGAAATTGCAGGCGGAAATTCCGCTTGCTAAAATGTATAAAGCGGAATTACAGGCGGAAATTCCGTAGTCTGAACCTAGCCTTAGTGTTGCCCAGGTCTTAACCTTTATTCCACTCCAGAATACAGAAGCTTGACTTTAGCTGCAGGAGAAACACCAGGTCGCTACCCCAAGAGTGGTCCCGGTTAAGTGGCTACCTACCAGGTAGGCCAGAATGCCTCGGGGCCAAGCATCATTGATACAGGCTAGTGGGGTTAGCTGACACTATAGATGATATTAGCACAGCAACAGAGTCTGATAAAGCAGTGTGTATTGGTGTATACCTCAGCTGCAGCTCTTAAAACAGCAGAGCTGGGAAGCTCAGATGATGCCAAGTATATCAGGCTTGATCAGCAGACATAGTGACGATCTGGGTCATGCACTGGAGAATCGGACAAGAACCGAGGGATCAAGGTGAGGCAGAGTCAGGTAACAGACTTGGTCAGGATTGCAGGACCACAGGAGAACAGACAGACACCGTTGCTGTGAAGATACACAATTGTGCTCAGGCACCACAGTAAGCAAGGAGAGCTCTCATGTAAGTGGTGGCAGGGATTGTAGGACAGAAATCAGGGACACGCGCTGATCCTTAAAGTGACAGCACGGGTGCGGCCCCTATGGGGTGCGCCAGAAACTTGCTGCCTATGACAGCGCAGAGGAGGAGTCCAGAACCTACAGCAAGGCAGGAGAACCGAGCATGCGGCTTTGCTGTGGTAAGCAGCAGAATGAGCTGCACGCGGTGTCTACCAACTGCCAGCGTTACAGCAGACAAGTCACTAGACACAGTAAGCTTGATGGTTTCAATGTACAAAAGTGGCACAAACACTTTGTCGTTAAGGCTTGAATAATGCATCTAGACGGTTCAGGAATGCCATCAATAATAATCTCTTACAGAGGCCTAAAGGACTGTGAGATGCGCCTTTTGTCCCTTAGAGGATCAGAGTGGGCCCAAAATAGCTGTTGGCTCCCGCATCATCCATCTCTGGTGCTCTGGGTCTCTGAGAGACTAGCCTCTGCCACAGCCTACCTCTTCTCGGTGTTCTTTACAGCTTTGCCCCAGCCACTTGTCTAGGTTTTCTCAGTGTCACCATGGGTCTTTGTGACTGATTCCAGACAGAATCCTCTCCTGAATGCTGATAGATGCGTCCTTATAAATGTGCTCAACACTGTGCAGATCAAATACGGTCCCTAACCCAATGTCAAAACAAAATCCAAGTCCTTCTAGACAAAGGTATTGTCTCCAAGAGAACAGACCACTAACTTGTAACCAGGAACGTCAGCAACACAACATAACCTGAATTTGACCCGAATCACGTCTCCTCTCATCTGTGGTAGCTAAGTTCACACTCTGCAGTGACTATTCCATCTTGGCCGGTTTTAGGCCCTTTGACAGCCAGTTGTCACTATGCACTGGGTGTTCTTCATGTCCTTGGCTCACAATATGTTGGTCAGCTTATGGACTGTCCAGTCCTCTCCTCTGCAGAACCTCTGCCATGGTCTGTCTTACCCCTCTGCCCACTTGCTTGCTGGCCCACTCTACACACTGTCAGAGCAAGGCTCCCTATCTCCATATGAGATCTCACCAAACACTCTCCTCAGGATGTGCCCCCTCTTACACTATACAGGTTCCCCTGGCACTTCTTTCTCTCAGGTGACATTAGTATGACTCCCTTCCCAAGCATTCATTTTTTGTTTGGTAGCGCCATCTATTGGAAATAAATCTATGTGTAGGATTACATGAAAATAGTAACAATAGTCCTACCTCCCTTACAGTAGTTATATTCTTGTATATAGGAGCAGTATTATAGTAGTTATATTCTTGTATATAGGAGCAGTATTATAGTAGTTATATTCTTGTATATAGGAGCAGTATTATAGTAGTTATATTCTTGTATATAGGAGGCAGTATTATAGTAGTTATATTCTTGTATATAGGAGCAGTATTATAGTAGTTATATTCTTTTATATTGGAGGCAGTATTATAGTAGTTATATTCTTGTATATAGGAGCAGTATTATAGCAGTTATATTCTTGTATATAGGAGGCAGTATTATAGTAGTTATATTCTTGTATATAGGAGCAGTATTATAGTAGTTATATTCTTGTAGATAGGAGGCAGTATTATAGTAGTTATTTTCTTGTATATAGGAGCAGTATTATAGTATAGTTATATTATTGTATATAGCAGGCAGTATTATAGTAGTTATATTCTTGTATATAGGGGCAGTATTATAGTAGTTATATTCTTGTATATAGGAGGTAGTATTATAGTAGTTATATTCTTGTATATAGGAGCAGTATTATAGTAGTTATATTGTATATAGGAACAGTATTCTAGTAGTTATATTCTTGTATATAGGAGCAGTATTATAGTAGTTATATTGTATATAGGAACAGTATTATAGTAGTTATATTCTTGTATATAGGAGCAGTATTATAGTAGTTATATTCTTGTATATAGGAGACAGTATTATTGTAGTTATAATATTGTAAATAAGGGGCAGTATTTTAGTAGTTATATTCTTGTATATAGGAGTAGTATTATAGTAGTTATATTCTTGTATATAGGAGACAGTATTATTGTAGTTATATTATTGTAAATAAGGGGCAGTATTTTAGTATAGTTTTGTTAATATGAGGCAGTATTGTAGTTATAGATTAGTATATAGGGGCGGTATTATAATAGTTATATATTGTACATAAGGGGCTGTATTATAGAAGTTATAGTTTTGTGAATGCCAACTCCGATAATCACCGGCCCTAGCAGTGTCCTGTCTTAACCAGTGAGTGGCTGAGCGAACAGGTCCTGCACCAATCGAGGGAAGATCAGGGCACCATTCAGAGCCAACAAGAGCTGTGGGGACCAACATGATAGTGTAAAATAGTCCAGTTATATGATGCACCCTAAAAGATGCTTGAATGGTGCAATGCATCATGCCCCAAACCCCCCCCCCCCCCCATAAAGAACATATATAGAGACAATTTTTTTTGTTTCAATCTATCTTTGGTACCAATCGCTCCCATGTACTTTGCAGAACTGTGTAGATTGCTCTAGGTCAATAGATACTTCTAATTCTTGGTTTGTTTTACTAATTTTCTTCACTACATTCATTACTCACCTCCGTTCCCATACTTGAGAATCAAAGCGCTATAGTCTATCAGCGAAAACTTTACTCGCCAACATTATTTGGTCACGAACATTGGACATGCTTTATTTATCACACTTTACAAACAACTCACATGTACAAAAACAAGAACAAGAGACAATGGCGCCTCCATAGGCCCAATCGATATGACCGTTTCGGTAAGACAAAAATCAGTGACCACCTGATTTACGGCTTTGGGCAGACATTCCACTCTTTCTTCTGGTATTTTATGGAGACTTATTCCCCCCAAAAAAACACAATACAACTTAGTACAGAAAAGTGGGTGGTATTCTTTATTAGCACCGTTTGGTTCAAGTACCATAGTCATCCCCTCTGTAGGACCGCTTCCTTTTCTTAGCACCACTTTTGCGCATACTCGCCAGAGCCTTGGGGCATGATGTCGCTAAAACCTATGCAAGCCACGGTTTAAAACTTCCTCCGTGGTAGATATTCAAAGGCCACAAAGATGCAAGCTTTCACGTTTTTTATTCAGATTTTTTGAATTTTTTTTGTTTTACAAAATGCTGACATTTTTTTCACCACAACTCGATGTTACGATCGTGAAAGATTTCCGTATCTTCTTTGGTACGTATTAGATTTTCATTGCACGATGCTCCTTTTTAAAAGAAAAATTTCCTTCTCTTGCCCAGAATCTATGTAAGTAGATGTTTGGAAACGACACAGAAATCGAAAGATGTCAGCTTTCGGTATTAAAAAAATAGAGCAATATGGCAAAGAGAGGAACGTGTCTTAAGTTAGTTTGTTTTTATATTGTTCATTTATTTGAAACAGACTGGGCCAATGTCTATTCCAAACTCTTGGTCGGCACCACCAATGTCTAAAGGTGCAATGTCCAGGAGGGGTAAGCGTGATGGTTTGTTAGTTCTGTATTCGATGACTGTCTTGCCCCATTCTCCTGTACGTCTCTGTAATGAAAAGGTACAGTAAATCATTAGATGGCCTCATATACAGCAGTATTAATAGGGGACACGGAATACCTCTTTGCCTGGTCAACTGGATATACTTAGTCACTGCAAGACTTCTACCAGTCAAAAATGTATGGTCCATTCTATCGATATGCTTTGAATGTGTATAGAGGGAAACCCTGTGAATAGTACTGATGATAGCTGTGCAAAATGTACTGTCGCCACTACTACTAGCCCTACACAGCCCCACATTTCCTGCCTTGTCCATCAAGTTTCATACGATATTGCTACTTTTACTGCTCCTAGTAGCCTTACTACTACTCGCCCTACCCAACTGCACATCTCTTGCCTTGTCCATCAAGTTGCATAATGTAGTGCTACTTTTAATACTACTTCTACTAGACCTACACCGCCGCACATCATCTGCTTTGTCCATCAAGTTCCATACTGTACTACTACTACTACTTTCTGCTACTAATACTACTACTAGCCCTACACAGCCCCATGTATCCTGCTTTGCCCATCAAGTTCCTTACTGTACTGCTATTACTACTACTACTACTAGGATTCTTCTTTCCAGGGAACTGCATTGTCAGCAAACTAATAGAGGGGGGTATTGACCAATGGGTCATGGAAAGCAAAGGGGAAATAAACACCAGACCCTTCTTACCTGGGGGAAGGGGGCAAAAAATAGGAGGCCTATTTTGCTATTTGCTATGGGACCCTCCTTTCTTCTACATATACCTCTGGATAAATATAAACCTGAAGCCTAGCATCATATCATACTTTTTAGGGGAATGGGGACACTTCTGATTCATAGTGAGTTTATTTGGACCCAAATTAAATTTGAGGACTTTTATTCATCTTTATTGACAGTAATTTTGTGTAGAGAGGTACAAGGTATCATCTTGAAAGGATGTAGCACTACAAAGTCTTTTGTAAACCAGCTCGATGGACTTACCGTGCAGCCGTCTTCAAGAACGCTGAATGTGAATCTGCTGTTGCCCTCTGCTCTGAGTTCGACGTCGTTGGATCCCTGCAGGACGATGGCCTTCTTCAGGTTGCCAGTCTCTCCGTCCATATAGGCAATGCTGTTCTTGCAGTGGTAGGTGATGTTCTGAGAGGCATGGTTAGCCAGCAGACGCATGAAGGCGAATTGAGTGGCCATATCCTTGGAAGTGATGCCTTCATCGTTGTATTCGAACTAGTGAGGACAAAAATAAAAATAGAAAAAATTATTAAATTACATTTGCAACATAATCTGAAGACAACCCCTTTATTTACATTCACTGGAAATTATTGGGATATTATATATGCTGCACCATATAGAACAGTGTTTTCTTGGAAATATATGGGGAAATTATGTGGTTGGAAATTACGATAAAAATTGCCAATTGCTTGTGGCTCAGGGTATTATTTTCTATTAAAACATCCGTTTAGTTATATAAAATTTAAAGGGATTGTCCATTTTAAGACAAAATATAGTGGCTTATTTTAATTAATACAACTTTTCTCATTTTTGTGTTTACAATTTAAAAAAAAATAGTCTTACCTGTGTCCCGCCGTTGATGGTTTCACCGAACCAGATGTGCTTCTTCTCCTTGTTGGATTTGTTGATGTACCAGTTCTTCTGTGGAATGCTGTCTGGGTTGGAGTGGATGCAGGTCTCACCGGTGGAGAAGTCGCAGAATACTCTGATGGCATCAGAAGTGCAGCCTTGGTTGGGGTCAATCCAATAGAATCCTGTAGTGAAAAATCATTGGGATAATTAATTTATTTTGGACAGCACCTTTACAAAGTTTCTAATATGGTAGAAGGTATGCACATTCGTTTTTGTTGGCTTTCTACTCAAGATGACGACCCACAGACTCAATAAGACAATAGAGATGACAACCCCCTATTAGCTACATATAGGTGGGTATTTGGTTACATACCGCTAGTCCAGTCTGGGTGGCTGAGTCTTAAGTCACGGCAGGTGCGGGCTGGGTTCTTTCTTGAGCCTTCTGGGGTCAGGATGACCTCGATCTGGTTATTCAGAGATTTCAGAGTAGCATCAACTTCGTAATCCTTGGGTCTGCGAGCAGGTTGGTCAGCTCTGTAGTATTCACCGCCTTCAATTTCATATCCACCACCAGATGTACCAGGGTGGCCAGGAGGACCAGGGGGACCAGGAGGACCCTATGTAACAATAAAAGCAATCATAACCCAGGATCAAAATAGATATATGGAATATACATATATAAAAGGAATTGAACTTCTATCAAGGTGCTACTTACAGCGGGACCAGTGAAACCAGGTGGACCACGGGGACCAACTGGACCAATGGAGCCTGGGTGTCCAGAACGACCCTCTTTGCCTGGGGGACCAGATGGACCAGAAGGACCCTGAAAGAAGGAATGATTGAAGTTTTTGGAATCCATTTTAGAAAGATTCAATTGAATGGTTATTGTTTATCATGTTGATCTAATTTACTTACACGGGGACCAACTGGACCAACAGCACCAGCGGGACCAGTCTCTCCTGGAGTACCCTAAATGGAAAGTAAAAAAAAACAGACATGTTACATTTACACCTTCAGTAACTGTGTATAGACATTATTAGGCCCCATTCACATCATTTTTTTGCTCTTTGCCTGATGTTTATGCTTAGAGCACCAGAAAATGCAGAAAAGTGCTTACAATAGTGTACACTTTGTTAGCTTAACTTCTGTATATTTGGATGAGAAAACATAGACTACCAAATTTTTTGATAATCTTAAAAAAAAAAAAGTGAATGGAAAATAAAAAAATAAATGATATGTTTTAACATTACTAAAATGTCTAAAATGTGCCTGATGTATGCAATAGATGAGATGTGAATGTGGCCTTAATATTCAACCATAATGAAGATTGAAAGTAAAAAAATTTATTGCAGGTGTATTTACTCACAGCGGGACCGGGAAGACCTTGCAGACCATTGTGTCCTTTGCGACCATCAAGACCTCTGCCTCCTCTCTCACCAGCTTCACCCTTGTCACCACGAGTACCTTGGGGACCCTAATAAATACAGAGTGATGTTAGCCAAGCCTAGGAAAGCACCAAGACTATCCTCAATCTTCATCTTCAGTCTTACATAGCTATCAAGGTCACCTGGTGGAGTGGACAGGAGGTGGATAAGGGGATAGGGGGGAATGCTGAGATACAAGGGGAAGGATGTGGGTAAACCTTAGAACTTTGTTTCACCGTATAGTTTGTATCAGTCTGGGTCTGAGTGTCCAGACTCTCACCAATGATGAGAACGAGTGGGGTGAGAAGTGGGCTACCGCATGCCCTTTCTCTTTCCGTTTTGTGTCTATGAGACTAGGACAGCCCCATTAACTTACATTGTAAGTCCCTCCGGGTCACGTGACATAGAACCAGGAGAGAATGCTCTAAGGCCGTACTTCTTCCTGCTCGTTCTCATGATCGGCCAGGGTCTCAGACACCGCAAGATCAAAACTTTTGATATGATCGGAACTTTTTTTTATTTAACAGGTGCACTTAAAAATTTTATACATAAAACATAAATAGCATAAACAACTCCTAATAGAATCATGACTCTGAATCCTATTATATGTTGATGTACACTAAAAGATACTTACAGAGGGGCCTCTTGCACCAGCAGGACCAACTATACCAGAAGGACCAGAGGGACCCTAAAGTAGAGAAAAAAATATTTGGAAAATATAAATCATACAGAAGATTTTAGTGGATATTTTAAATAAATCACAACTCCTTTAATGCTAAGAAAGCCAATCGGTAAAAAGAGTAGATTAACAATCAGGATGAATGGCTATAAAACGTTACTGATAGAAACCTAAGACAGGTGGAAAAGAGTATGACTGCAGGACCTGACTACACAGGATTTGTTTGTAGTCTGTTACCATGGAGACACACAGGTCAGCATGGGAGCTGTACACACAAAACAGTTGGAAATTTTTAACTATATTTCCAAAGTAGCTTTATTTTTCATTTTAGATGCATCAGCACACACACACAAAAAAAAATATTATGTAGCCCATAGCACGGGTTGTAATTTTTTTTTATTAAAAACAAGTTTTAACCTAAAATGTAGGAACATAAAAAAAAAAAAAAAAAACACATACAGTGTATAACCTATTTTCAGCTAAATGGAAGTTTTGGGCCTCGTATTTGATTATATTCTACAATTATCTTATAATATGACCACCATAAAAGTCATCCCGCTGCTTTCTATGACAAGTGTGCAAAATAATTTTTCTGAATCTGTGTGGAGAAAAGTAAAATGTGGCATAATGCTCTGTTACTATCCTTCTATGGGAGAGTATGTGGCTGTCCATAGGTGTCATATGGCGGTATGTAGAGTAGGCCTAAACTTCAATAATACTAAGCTGTTGAAAACTTACATTAATTATATATATATATATATATATATATATATATATATATATTATAAATATAATAATAATAGAAAATACGATGACATTTCAGGCTAGGTTCACACTTGTGTTGTCTTTTGCCTTCTACAACAACAAAATAAAGAAAAAATGGCATCATCAAATCAGTTGATGTAATCTCATTTTTTAAAAAGAATGGTGCCTAATGGGTCCCACTGACTTTAATGGGGTTATCCAGCAATAGAAAAAGCGAGCTAATTTCTATTGGAAACAGCACCACCCCTTTCCTCAGGTTGTGTGTGGTATTGCAACTTGGCTCCATTCATTTCAATGGAACTGAGCTGTTAAGCCACACACAACCCAAGAAAGGGGTGGTGCTGTTTTTGAAAGAAATCAGCTCTGATTTTCTAATAGTGGCTAACCCCTTTAATGGGATCCACTGGGTTTTCCATCATGGTGTCCAGCATTTTTTTTTTGGACAGAACCTGCAACGAGGAATCGACGCAAGTGTGAACCCAACCTAAAGGAATACGTTATGCAAAAATACATTGACCTAAATTTGGCATTTGGTTGTCCCCTTGTAGCCTGAAATAAACATATAGCCAACAAGTTGAGATGTCCTAACCTAAAAGTGTAAGGCCACCAAATTTCTACTTACAGGCTCACCACGGCTTCCAGATTTACCAGCAGAACCGGCAGAACCAACGGGACCAGGAGCGCCAGCAAGACCAGCGGGGCCAGTGTTACCAGGGTATCCACGCTCTCCCTAAATATCAAGACACCAATAGGCTTAATGCTTTTTAAACAGAGAAATCAATATTGTTCTTCATATATGGGAAAAAAAAAAGATGTCCCACTTACCTTTTGGCCGGAGAGACCATCACGACCAGGAGGTCCATCATTACCAGGGTGGCCCTAGAAGAAAATAATGGCATTTGGTTTTTGAGAAGATGCAGATCCAGAAATGAATAACATATATAGTGAGTAGAGGCCTAAGTAAATCATCAGGGTTGGGTCTCGGTTGGAATAAATGGTGGGATTGGGTCCTCTAGATTTATATAAGAAGAACCAGGGACATAGATCAAGGATGAATAATAGGGTATGAATACTTTTGAATCTATTATACATAGAGAAGTCATTCTTTGTCTTAGATGAGGATTTACTGTGATGGCAGAAAGCATTGGGAACATATAAGGATATAGGTGGAAAAGGGACATGAGTTGACCACGTCTGAATACTCCAGATATCGAGAGGTCACATGATACTATATATATATATATATATATATATATATATATATATATATAGACCTAACAATAAAGACATTGCACGGGGTCGAATACATTTTACTTACATCACGACCGGCTTCACCAGCATGGCCAACGGGACCAGGAGAACCAACGGGACCAGATGGACCACGGTTACCTGCAGGACCGGCAAGACCAGAAGGACCTGTCTCACCCTATTCAAAAGGGGAAAAAAAAGAAAATGAATTATTTTATTTTTGGTCATGTTAAATTTTCGCAAGATTTATCTATGCACATAGACATTAGGATAAGACTTTAAAAGAGTACTCTGCCCCTAGACATCTTATCCCCTATCCAAAGGATAGGGGATAAGATGTCTAGGGACAGAGTACTCCTTTAAAGTCTAATCTGCTGGGGACCCCCTGCAATCTCGGCTGCAGCACCCCAGACATCTGGTGTACAAATACTAATACAGCTATTTTCTTTTCAATGTAAGGTTACTTACGTTGTTACCAGGTCCTCCAGGAAGACCGCGCTCTCCTCTTGTACCGGGAAGACCGACAATACCACGTGCACCAAGAACACCAGAGGGACCGGAAGCACCAGGGGAACCCTGTGGTCCAAGAAAAAGAAGGTAAAAAACTTGTGAAGAAAAGGTATAGTAAATAAAGAATGTTTATATCCTACAGACCGACCACTCATGGCCTGTAGGGTATACAGTAGGTCATTTAAAATACTATATTTTAAAGACTTTATGTGATATAATAAAAGAAAGAAAAATGAGGTAAAAAAAAATTAAGCAGAACATTTGTAAATTGTATGTAGAAAACAATAAGAAAAGTCAATAAATATCATCGGCAACAATACAGTTCTTGACAATCTATTTGTGGGATTCAGCTTTTTTAAACTACTTTTCCCTTAATATTAAAAAAATGTATGTTGCTACTTACAGGGCTACCAGATTCTCCAGAAGGACCTTTGTCTCCAGCCAGACCTTGTGGGCCACCATGACCTTGCTCACCAGGACGACCTACTGGGCCACTGTCACCACGTGGGCCTCTTGGACCATCTTTGCCAGGGAAACCAGTTGAGCCAGGAGGGCCACCAATACCCTATATGAAAAAAAAACAGATATGATCTGTAGATACAGTTATTCTATAGGGTATGTAATGTAGACACTAGATGATAAGTCAATGCAATATTGTAATATATATAGATGGCCTACAAACTATGAGGGATGGAGGTGTACCTACTACCTAACAGCAAATGGCGATGGTGGCCCTCACACCTGCAGGGCATGTCTCATGACTGGTCGGGTGCAATGCAGACAAGTCTATTTAAGTGATGATGCATACACCATACTATGTGCATCATTGCTCACTCACGACTGTATATTCGCAAAATATTGATGGAAAGCAAGTCAACCAACAGTTAGTGCAAGGTAGAGAAAAGAGTCTAACATGTCTAGTAAGATACACCAAATGTTTGATACAGTATGGACCATCATGGTAAGTTTGAGGGGTGAGAACTGTTTCTCCTTGTGGAGATCACTAGCTGGCATAGGGAGTTTTACAGGCCAGACAATGCTCGCTAGGAAGTATGCAAATAAGCCCATCTATCTGGAGAAGAGCTAATTTGCATACTGTGATACATTTGGCATAGCTACTGTCTAAATTTAGGGCAGTATTAATGTCATGTCGATAGTATTGTCCATCTCTAAGAACCCACCAGTGGTAAACTTGGATGGAACTATTCTAGTTTTTTTTTTTTTATAGTTACAACATGTATGTCAAGTTGAGGTGTTGACAACTTACAGGGGGTCCGGGGGCACCAACTCTTCCAGCAGGGCCAGGGAATCCAGTTGCACCCTATGGTTCAGATATAAACATATTTATATAGTTAATCCTTTATAAAAAGCGTTATGATAATCCTAATATATGATATCCATAGTGTTGACTTACAGAGGGTCCACCATCACCACGAGCACCAGGGGCTCCAGCAGGTCCATTGGGTCCCTAAGTAGAAGACAAAAAAAGTTGTTAACCTTTCAAAAGGAATCATATCTAAAAATAACCTTTTTGGTGAGCAGCTTGTGCTCTTTGATGCTGAATCTTCAAGATTCTGGGTCACCAAGCCACCAAAGATAGTAGCTGTGGTCTAGTAAGAGCAGCAATAGAGCTATCTGGTCTATAACCTCTTATCATGTTGCCATAATTCTGTAAGTTTTGGTTACTTACGGCGGGGCCGGTAGATCCAGCAGGTCCGATTGCACCGGGAGCACCAAGTTCTCCTTTGACTCCCTTGGGGCCTCTCTCTCCTTTAGCACCATTATGACCAGCAGCACCCTAGCAGGATGACAAATAGTATTATATTAGTCCATTTACTGACATTGGGTATATTTAGAACCAATGTAAAGTATATAACGAAACCAATGACTTACAGGAGGTCCAGCAAAACCAGTAGCACCAGCAGGACCAGCTTCACCACGTTCACCCTGTAATGGAAGAAAATGATCAGTGTTAGCTTTTTTTGCTTTTTGCGTTTATTGCTTAATGGTTCATAATGGATGTCACTTACAGGAGTACCACGGGGTCCAGCGAGTCCAGAAGGACCAGAGGGTCCAGATTCACCCTAAAAGAAGTTAACATATATAAAGGCAAGAACAGATAGGGATTGCAGCCTCGTACTATGTCAGAATTGGTTCTTCTATTGTATTCAGACAACATCCTTACCCTGTCACCGGGACCTCCAGCTGGACCTGGGGCACCACCAGCACCGGCGGGACCCTATATAAAGACAAACAGCAGAACAATGTCAGAACAGTGGAATCAGATATAGGTAATAAGGGAAAAACAGGAAATAGTAATAGATGATTGTTTTTTAACAGGTGTTGATGGGATCCTTCATGGTCAAAGACATGACAACTATTAATGGTGAATACTACAAAGAAAAGAAAACTGTATATGCAACTGGACTGCAAAGGCCAGTAGGCTGCAATTCACATCACAACCACTGGGTGTATTCATTTAGACAAATGTGGCATAGACAACCCCCGACAGAGTAGTGCAATTCAAGTTTAATGTATATGATAGATGATGGGATGCATATGATAGATGATGGGATGTATATGATAGATGATGAGGTGTATAAGATAGATGATGGGATGTATATGATAGATGATAGGGTGTTATGATATATGATAAGGTGTATATGATTAATGAAGGAGTTTATATGATATATGATAGGGTGTATATGATAGATGATAAGGTGTATATGATATTTGATGAGGTGTATATTATGAAGGGTATATGATATATAATGGGGTGTAAATGATAGATGACTGGATGTATATGATATATGAGGGGGTGTATATGATATATGATGAGGTGTAAATGATAGATGATGGGATGTATATGATAGATGATGGGATGTATATGATATATGAGGGGGTGTTTATGATATATGATGATGTGTATATGATGAGGTGTATATGATATATGATGAGGTGTAAATGATAGATAATGGGATGTATATGATATATGAGGGGGTGTATATGATATATGATGAGGTGTAAATGATGAGGTGTATATGATAGAGGATGAGGTGTATATGATAGATGATGGGGAGTATATGATATATGATGGGATGTATATGATAGATGATGGGATGTATATGATTAATGATGGAGTGTATAAGATGGACGATAGGATGTATATGATAGATGATGAGGTGTATATGATAGATGATGGGATGTATATGATATATGATGGGGTATATATGATAGATAATGGGATGTATATGATTAATGATGGAGTGTACTGTATAAGATGGACGATAGGATGTATATGATAGATGATGGGATGTATATGATATATGATGAGGTGTATATGATAGATGATGGGGAGTATATGAGGAGAAGTATATGATTAATGATGGGGTGTATATGATTAATTATGGGGTGTATATGATTAATTATGGGCGGTATATTATTTATGATGGGTGCATATGATTATTCATGGCGTGTATATAGTAGATGAGGGGGTATATGATTAATAATGGGGTGTCTATAATAAATGATAGGGTGCCTATGATATATGATGGAGTGTATAAAATATATGATGGGATGTGTATGATAGATGAAGGGGTGTATATTATTATTGATGGGGTGTATATGAGAGAATCATGATTGGGTGCATATACCATAGAGCTGAGTGAGTTGGGAAATGGTGCATACTACATAGTGTGGGGTCATATAATACAGAGTTTGGAAGGGGTACATTTTAGAAAGCATTGATTTTGGGAAAATCAGAGCAAATTTTCAATATACTTACACGAGCACCATCTCTTCCGGGGCTACCATAATCTCCAGAGTTGCCAGCATCACCCTATGGATCAAATAGACGTATTTAAGATATTCATGCAATGTTATTCCAAAAACTAAGTGTCATTTAATATGTCTATAATTTTTAATAAGTCACCTTTTCGCCCTTGCCTCCTGGGGTTCCAGCTGTACCTCTCTCTCCTGGGATTCCAGCAGGGCCTTGGGGTCCAAGAGCGCCGTTCAGACCAGCGGCACCAGGCTCTCCCTAGACACAGCCATCATATTATGTTACTTTATCCATGGAGAAAACATTGTATTATCAATGAAAAGAGGGCAAAGCTAATTCCCAATGTTATGCCTAGTGTGGAGCCGAGGGGGTGGAGCACAGCACAGAACCCACTCTTCGTGTTCTTTCAATCCCCTTGTCACGCACCTTCCCTTTAGAACCTGCACTAGGCATATCACAGTACACAACAAATACTGCCCTCAAACTCGTTCCCATCCCTAATAACATAATCTATGTAGTGTATCTGACATGGCTTCCCTAATGAGGATCTTGTTCTATCACCCCCATCTTTATGATCACACATCATTGTTAACTGAGTGATTCTGCATCATGGAGTCCCCTTATGATCCACTTATAGTTGTGTTGACTTTGAATGAATTACTTTGTATTACTATTTATGTCCACCAAAAAGTTACATTTGGACCCATTTCTAAATGTAAGAATAAACTGCAGAATTACTTTGTTTCCATCAGTTCCGGGGGCACCAGATGGACCACGGGGTCCGGTAATACCAGCAGGTCCAAGAGATCCACTCTCACCAGGGGCACCACGTTCACCCTGAAAAGCAAATACAGAATTAGTTTTAAGTATATGGAAAATTTATACAAAATATCTTTGCAATGGACTATGGAGCCAATGTGGACATTATACATACATATACAAGATGGGGATATATATATATAGCAGAAGATATCTGGATACTTACTCTTGCACCAGCAACACCAGCAGGGCCAAAATCACCAGGGGCACCCTAGATGAATACAGGAAGAAATTGTTTTAGATGCGGTAAGGGTATCGAAAGTCAAGGATCCTGCAAGAAACAATCTGTAAACATTAAGTCTAAAAATTATTTGTCATAGAGGAAATTACTACCTAAATTGAACAACTATTCTGAGGTCACTTGGTGGGCAGTATGGTGGTTCAGTTGTTGGCACATGGGTGCTGTGTTTGGACACCATCTGCATGGAGTATGTATGTTGTACAAATGTTTGTGTGCATTTCCACAGGGTTTTTGATTTTCTCAAAAACACGCTGATAGGTAATTGGCATCCAAGGAAATGTACCCAAGTGTGTACATGTCCGAGACAGGGAACTGAGATTGGGAGCCCAATTGTACACCGGGACAATGTCTGTACAGAGCTAAGGAATATGTTGCCACTGTATAGGCAATGGAAAATAAAGATGATCAAAATTTACCGAACCCAAACTTAAGTGTCTACTTGGTGATTGTAAATGAACAAGAACTGGCAACTTACTCTTTCACCGGGCTTGCCAACTTCTCCTGGAGGACCACCGGGACCTGGAAGACCCTATTGAAACACAATCAATAAATTGGTAATATCTGTATACATGCATCTAGGGCAGCTTCTTAATATTGTATTTAAACAATTCTTACCTGGAAGCCTGGGGCACCAGATGGACCTTGTTCACCCTTTTCTCCTTGAGATCCCTATAGAACAAATACAGAAAACAGGCCTTATCTCTGACCTCTAGGCAGAAAAATGTTTTGTATTATGATGCATAGCTGGGTAGTGCAATAACGGTATTAGAAACTTTAACTTACAGTAAGACCAGCAGGACCTTGAGCACCATTGTTTCCATCGGGACCTGGGGCTCCCTAAAAAAACACACATTGAAAATTACACATCAAAATTAAAGCAAAAAGCTTGACTTTTTGACTTGAGGTCTTATTCCACTTTAAGAACATTAAGCTTTATGACTTACATAGAGAGCATGGGCCTAAAATAGCAAGTGGTTGTTGTGTTGCCAGCAAATAGTAAAAATGCCTTACCAAAGTGTTAAAGTGTGGCATCTATGTGGCACACTTATCAATTATATCTTAAGTCTATTATAGATTAAGTCTACACTGTTTATAGACTTATAGGCCTTTAGTTTCATATATGTCTTCATAAAATGTATCACTTTAGTCATTTGTCTTTTTAGATATTGTACTTACTCTGTTTCCAGAAGGCCCTTGGCTTCCCTTCTCTCCGTTCTTTCCGGGCTCACCCTGGGCAGAGATAGTAGCATTAGTATCGGTTATGGTTCTACTGTCTTCATTTACTTCCCTCTTATGCTATTTCCATAGAATACTTACATTTGGACCTTTGGGTCCAGGGAATCCAATGCTACCAGGTTCACCTCTGGGTCCAGATGGACCTGCAGGACCGGAACGACCCTCAATACCTTGGGGACCCTTACATGGAAGACAAAAAATGCTGAATATAAAGAACATATGCAGTAAAATCAAACCAATAGATGACATGTACCAGGGAATGCTATCTACACCTTAATTCTGGTTCCTCAACTACGGTGAAGAAGCAAAAGTATATAAACCCTATGAAGTGGAATACGTAACAAGACGCAGGCTGCAATTATAGCAGGGACACCTAATTCTTACTTGATAGGGAATGCTTCCAGTGGATAAAATCCTTTTCTTCATGTTTCTGGCATCTTACACGTCATATCATGGTCATGACCAGACATGGTCTCCGTGCCGCCAGTGGACTTAACCTTGTTATACTGCACACCTAACTATTACCATTTGTAATTTTTTAGGGGCCAAAAAAAGCTTTGCGCTTCCTATTTCCTACTTTGCATCTAACCTAACATCCAGGATAAGGCGCAGATTAAATATGTACATAAGACAAAGTTTGTTCACTAGACAATAAGATTTCTGATCTCTTCAGTGGCTAACCAATGTCTACAAAGACCTATAAAAAGTACTATTTAATAAACTTACAGCAAGACCTTCTTTGCCTTGAGGACCAGGACTTCCAGAGAAGCCGGGAAGACCCTAAAAAAATAATAATTGTGATTAGAACATTTATTAAATTTACCTTGAATTTTTGAAAGGATAGGTCAGGCCTATTGATTTGTAAAGAAATGAACGTACTCTTGCTCCAAGAAGACCAGGCTCTCCAGGGCGTCCAGCATCTCCATTGGGACCTCTTGCTCCGGGAGGACCAGAAGCACCACGGTTACCAGCTGGGCCCTAAATAAAATATAAGTATGAATTAAACTGGTTTTGAGTGGGTAGATATATTAGGTAATAATATAAACATTGAAGTGAAATTAACTTACAATGCCGCCAGCTCTACCATCAGGTCCAGGCAGACCACGAGTTCCAGGAACACCCTAAAAATTAACCAAGACACAAGTAAGAAATTGATGACATAGTTACAGACATCCAATAATAGAGAGACAATACTTCTCTCTGGACTCCACCATATGTATTTCTACATTCTCAGTGGGCAGAGGGGATTATACCACTGTTAGACTCCTATCCCACCTTGCCTTTTCTCCCATAGAAGCAAAAGATAAAGCATGCTGGAATGTAACAGGCCCGATTCTTCTCCAATATTTCCCATTAGGACAGAGTCAAGATGTCTACTAATACACGTACACAAATTTGGCAGGTTTTGTTGACTTTCCTCTATTGTGTATGGGTACCCTTAGTTACTCGTTAAAGATTAGGATAAAGATGCCATGATAGCACTGACCACTCCTGACCATTCTCAAATATTTCAATAAGTGGGGGATTCATGTTTTATTATTGTCAAAATACTTGTTTATTATATTTTTAACCATACACTTCCAATGTAATCTGGATGACTATAAAAGATGTGTTGCATAATGAAAAACATCATTAATGAATCGTTGACCGTTCTCATAGTAACTATTTGGGCTAAAAAAAGGTTTTATTCACAACATATTTGTGTATTATATGGTTAACTTTACATTTCCAATGTAATCTGAAGTATAAGGATACAAATGTGTCACACAATAAAATGTGTCGTCAATGTAACGTCGACTATTCTCATAGTGAATATTAAAATGCGTCAGGTAACCCATACTGCCTTATAAGCAACATATTTGTACATTATATTTATAACCATACATATCCAAAGTAATCTGGATGAGTATAGATATACAAACGTTTCACACAATGTAAAGTGTCGTCAATGTATTGTTAACCATTCTCATAGAAAATATTTAAATGGGCCAGATAGCCCATAAGGCTTCATTAGCAACATGTGAGTGTATTATACATCTAACAATACGTATCCAATGTAATCTAAAAGAGTATAAATATACTTATTGGTCACACAGTGAAAAGTGTTATCAATGTGATACATAAATCATGAAAAATCTATTTTATGTTATTTATATCAGTTATAAAATACTTACTCTAATTCCAGCATTTCCAGCGGGACCAGAAGATCCAGCCTCTCCATTAGGTCCTCTCTTTCCTTCCTCTCCGGGAGGACCAGCGGGGCCAGCGTTACCAGAAATACCCTGTATTAAAAGACAAAAATGTCATGAAGAACAAGCTATGGAATGGTTTATGAATTAATCAGAGGTCAGTCCAAATGTAATTGTTAAAAAAAAAAAAGGCCTAATTTGATTTTTGATACTTACAGGTTCACCCTTTGCTCCAGTATCTCCCTTAGAACCAGCAGTACCAGGATCTCCCTGTGATAAAAGTGTTATCATGAGTACATCTGATAGTAGAATTGATAGAATCATACTGTTCAACTATATGGCAGGATGTACATAATTGTAAAACTTACAACAAGACCTCTGGCTCCAGAAGGTCCAGCAGGTCCAGGAGGTCCAGGAATACCACGACCTCCAGGAAGACCAGGAGCACCAGCTACACCAGAAGGACCCTGAGGAGACAAAACAAATCAGGTTAATATGCATAGTCCTATATAACCATCTCTCCCCCTCCTCCCTACAATCCCTGCTGAATCCACCATTTTGCCTACTACCATGAATGTCAGCAACAATCATGGACAACCCCTTTAACCAATATAAGCCAAATATACATAGTACTTACAGCTGCACCCTTTGCTCCATTGACACCATTGTTACCAGGGTTGCCCTAAAATAATAATAAAGATGTGGTTACTATGTAGTGCTTGTTTATACATGATATCTTTGATTTTTAAAATCCAACTAATACTTACAGCAGGTCCAGCAGGGCCAACAGAACCAGGGGGTCCAGGCTCACCTCTTCCTCCAGCAGCACCAGCTGGGCCAGTGTTACCTGAAGGTCCTACTTCACCCTATTCAAAAAAAAATGGCCAACCATTATTAAGTAGGACCCAAAAAGAACCCTTCCCCGCCATATCATAACTTGACCAACTTACCTTAGCACCAGGGGCACCAGGGAGACCAGGGGATCCACCTGAACCAATGGGACCCTGAAATACATACAAAGGATCAGTTAAAATTCAGTAGAAAGAAATCCCAAATGAAAGGACAACCTATCAAGACTTCACCTTCACCGATTTCATTGTCTCATTAATAATCCTACCCTAATCCTACATGATTACTATATTCTGTGAAATGTTATAATATATTATATTTGGCACCATTTCTACTATTCAGCATCAAGTGACATTATAAATACATATACTTACAGCAGGTCCGACTGGGCCAGAGCTACCATCACTTCCGCGGGCACCCTGTTCAAAGGAGACACAAGTTAGACCTCTAGAGAAGCAATGTACAGTATGTTTAAAAGTGTAAGTAATGACACGTTCCCTTATTAATCAAATATTTTAGTTTTCATGTCTTTTTTCTAAACAATTACCCTATTTTTTGTCTAAATTTTTATAAGCATGCATTTCATATTACCCTACCCTCACTCATATTACATTGCTAGCTTTGGCAATTCTATATAACAATTTTCGCTTTGTCCTCATAAATGTAAAGGTCCCCCTGTACCTTATGTTGGGGTGTGATTGTATGAACCAACAGAGGGTCCCGTTTTCAGTTTTGCTTTGGTGCTCTACATATGTCCCTCCTGGAAACCAATACTTTATTGGTGGCCAATGTTTTGGCATGTTACATTTGTATCTAGGAAGCCCCCGATGTATCATGTGCCATTATTAATACAGGCGTCTTACTCTGGGTTATGGGGTCCTGTCCGCCTTATCATACACAAGGGCTTGTATGTGACTGCACCAACTATAAATACATTCTATATGTCTATGAATTAAACTAAATAAACTAGAGAAGACATAAGGCAAAGGGGGGTCTTGAATGTGATCCTTCATCCCATCTAAGGGCCTACGATATATTCAATATGAAATACCCTATGTTCCCTTTTTCCAGTGAAATGCCTAAATGTGTGTGGTCGGGAAACAGCCCAGTAGGCATGCTACAGTACAGTAGACGTCCCCATAAACTGAACACTGTGTTTATGTGTTCAAAATGGTTGGTAAGTCATCAGCCTATATCCCTGAGAACAGAAGGATTGTGCAATTGAAATTCAACAGGCCTGATCCTTCACTCCCCTCCAACATCATCTGTTGTGAGAGATATGGGAGGCCATAATAAACAATAGATGGCCGGCCGCTCACAGCAAATGATGTTTGTCTACTTTATTCTCTGATGGAAGATAGCCCCGCATCTTTGTCCTAACCTCTGATATTTGTGATCAATCAGGCTCCCAATGATCACATACAGTAATTATGGAATAGGATAAAGCAGGGGGTCAAAGGCTGAAGACTCCCGAAGGCCACCAAGAGCCCATCACTTACATAGGGTCACAAGTTCTAGTCTTGAAAATGGTTTTCTAATGGTCCTTTAGAACAATATTACTGGTAATAAGAATTTGGAATGTTTCTGTAGAATCTTGTGATATCAATATTATTTAAGATGATTATTTCAGTGATGGGCGGGAACGTTATCATCCACTTACAGCAGGGCCGGAGGCTCCAATGCGACCTCTCTCACCAGGGAGACCACGTGCACCCTTTAAAAGAACACAGAGAAAAAAATCATTGGTTTATTGTTAATTTACCATTGAAAATCTAATTTAAAGTGTGCCCACAAAAATTGCTAAATATTATTGGTATAATATTGAAACTAAAAATAATAATACTAATAATACTAGAGATGATAATAATAATTGACATAATAAATAAATTAAAAATAATTTGTTTAAATAAAATATGAATACAATTCTATAATAAAATGATACATAATAATAATAATACTAAAGTCAAGACCTATATTTAAGTGAAGAATTGAATACTTACAGCCTGACCTGCAGATCCATGTTCACCATTAGCACCAGTCTCACCCTATAGGGAAAGTAAAATATAAACATTAAGGGGATGGATTTATCAAGGGTTTTTGCATAAATTTGTTGCAAATTTTTTGCGCTATTGCTTCATTGCTCAAAGTCATTCAACTTTTTGTTTCCTTACAGATCTCTACAAAAGCTAAAGTGATTGCCCACATGAAAGTATTCTTTGGCCACTAAGTATCATTTACATACTGAGATGTTTTTAGAAATCTCGCAAATTTTTCCGCAATGAGACTAACTCGGAACAGGGATAATTCAAATGCTTTACAATTCTTTTCCAATTATACTTAAAACCTAAGGTTTAGGTGGAGATAGCCCTACAAAGTATGCCCAAGCGCCCAGTGTTGATCATGGGATTAGGTACCTTGACACCAGGGGCACCAGTAGCTCCCTTCTGTCCATCGCTGCCAGCATGTCCCTGAAATAAAACAAAAACATCAATTACTTTGTTTGTTGAGGCAAAAGCATTCCACTAATTGAGGGATCAGTAGATTTTAGCCTTGCATGACAAGCAGGGCCGGGCTATTTGGAGTGCAAATGGGGCAATGGGCCTCTACCTGGCCCCATCCAGCACAGTTTATCAATGTCTTAGCCATTCTCTCTGTTAAGTATGCGGTGGTACCAGCACCAGCAACATACTGGCACACGTCACAAATCAGAGATACTACTACATATTGCATGAGAAATATGATGTATAACATACACCACCATCATCATGATGACAGAAGCTATTGAGTTTCCACTCCTATAAAAAGTGGAGTGGCCTGTACCCAATGTTTTACCCATAGGCTTCCACCATCGTAGATCCATTGCATGACACCAGTCTACTACTATATTTTACAATGCAATGGAAATGAGATACCTCTTGTAGGTCTATGTTTACCTATATGAACATATAGAATGATACTTACTCTAATTCCTTTGAATCCGGGGAGACCAGGAGTTCCGGGGAAGCCACGGGCACCCTAAAAGACAATAAAAATTAAGCTTTAGTGAATTAAGGTAAGGATTACAGATGCTATATTGTATAAGCTCACTTCTTCATTACTGTGTGAATATATATAGTTTTAAGGTCTACAAATTTAAGACCATGATGCTTTGTGAAAAGGACATGGTTGGAACTAATGGAGAGGACTTCACTGGGAAGGACAGCTACCAACATCTTTCACTACCAGATCATGTGTTAAAGTTGGATATATGGTGGGTTCCACCAGCTTTAAAGCTTAAAGTAGTAATGGATAAGTAAGTTCAGACTGAAATTAGAATTTAGTTTAAGCTGTTCTTAAATCTTATTTTGAATCAAAATGTCAGATGGATAGATAAGGAGAACATGCAGAGGACAGAGGAAAAATATATGCATATGATGTTTCCGTAGGACAGTTCATACCTGGGGTCCAACTGGGCCTCTCTCACCAGGTCTTCCAGATTTGCCGGGGTGACCCTTAAAGTGACAAGGAAAATAGGGATTTAGTTAAGACAACATATAAGTAATAGTAAGGATATGATAACATGGTGTCTCTTATCTTTGATATCTGTACTTACATCTTCACCAGCTTTTCCGGGGGCACCACTGGGACCTCTGGAGCCTACGGGACCCTAAAGATACATAAAGAGGTGACTTTAATGGAAATATTCTTCTTTAACTTGATGATGTAAAATATTATTATCATTTGGAGTAACTTACAGTCTGACCGGGTTCACCAGGCTCTCCTGGAAGTCCTTGGAAACCTTGAGAACCCTGTAGGGAAACAGATGACATGATTAATATAAAAGGACATCTCTTCCTTACTCCAATCCTACATTACATGAAGTCACTCTATATATTGTCCTATATATTACTTATTCAAGAGCCGTTTCATCCCTTATCTGATAGACTTCACTCCATGTCCCATAGTTATATTTTTATCTAATATGTACCTTACTCTTATACAAGAACTATATGACCCTTACCCCAGAGCTACATGATCCTTATCCAAGAGAACTTCAAGAACTTGGCCATTCTTCTTCCAGATCTACATAATTCTTTACATCCCCTATCCCATAGACCTTTCATTCTAATCCCAGTGACACATG
The DNA here is from genome assembly GCF_029499605.1 of Hyla sarda. Taxonomy (NCBI): domain Eukaryota; kingdom Metazoa; phylum Chordata; class Amphibia; order Anura; family Hylidae; genus Hyla; species Hyla sarda. The sequence continues at coordinate 22,460,778 of NC_079193.1, forward strand.
ATCCTGATCTATAAGCTTTATCATCTTGCCCCTGAGCTTTTCTTTTCTCTTTTTCCAGTCTAAGAAAACCTTAACCAAGAGCTTAACCATTGACCATCACCCTTGTGTAAGAGCTTTATTACAAGTTCTTCACGATTACCCCTATTGAAATGCTGTATCACCTATACTTTAGAACTGTACTACCCTTATTCAACAGCTGTATAAGCCTTACCCCAGACTTTATCACCATTATCCTGCATTACCCTTACCTCAGAGCTTTATTACCATTATCCTGCATCACCCTTCCTCAGAGCTTTATTACCATTATTCTGCATCACCCTTACCTCAGAGCTTTATTACCATCATCCTGCGTTACCCTTACCTTAGAGCTTTATTACCATTATCCTGCATTACCCTTAAATGAGAGCTTTATCACCATTATCCTGCAATACCCTTACCTCAGAGCTTTATTACCATAATCCTGCATTACCCTTACATCATAGCTTTATTACCATTATCCTGCATTACCCTTGCCTCAGAGCTTTATTACCATTATCCTGCATTACCCTTACCTTAGAGCTTTATTACCATTATCCTGCATTACCCTTACCTCAGAGCTTTATTACCATTATCCTGCATTACCCTTACCTTAGAGCTTTATTACCATTATCCTGCATTACCCTTATCTCAGACCTTAATTACCATTATCCTGCATTACCCTTACCTTAGAGCTTTATTACCATTATCCTGTATTACCCTTACCTCAGAGCTTTATTACCATTATCCTGCATTACCCTTACCTTAAAACTTTATTACCATTATCCTGCATTACCCTTACCTCTGAGCTTTATCACCATTATCCTGCATTACCCTTACCTCATAGCTTTATTACCATTATCCGGCGTTACCCTTACCTCAGAGCTTTATTACCATTATCCTGCATTACCCTTACCTTAGAGCTTTATTACCATTATCCGGCATTACCCTTACCTCAGAGCTTTATTACCATAATCCTGCATTACCCTTACCTCATAGCTTTATTACCATAATCCTGCATTACCCTTACCTCATAGTTTTATTACCATTATCCGGCATTACCCTTACCTCAGAGCTTTATTACCATAATCCGGCATTACCCTTACCTCATAGCTTTATTAACATTATCCCACATTACCCTTACCTCAGAGCTTTATTACCATTATCCTGCATTACCCTTACCTTAGAGCTTTATTACCATTATTCTGCATTAATCTTACCTCAGGGCTTCACTAACCTTATCCTAAAGCTGCATAATTTTCATCCTAGAGCTTTCCTGCCTGTTTTTATGGATGTGGTCCATCCTTTTTAAAGGCCCATATCCTAGCAACTGATAACAAAAGATACTACACCACACCTCAGCCAAAAAGTGGCTAAGGTCAAGTGTAGTATCTATGTCCTATTATCTATTAGCTATGGTCTGTTAGTTGGTGATACTTACAGGGGGTCCATTGGGTCCTGGGGGGCCTCTTGGTCCCATGATACCCTACAAAAAATGAAAATGGCTTACATTATTACCAAGCCTTAGTAATATCAGATCTGATGTTTCTTCTATGTTTTCCCAGTTCTTCATGATATTAGCCTATTATACCTGTTGTCAGAATATTCAAAGGTGGAACTAGTTGGATGTAAGTACATCCATCATAGACATTGCAACAAATGTGTCTCAAAACAAGGCCCTAAACTGGTCTAACTAACACTATAATGAAGTCTAGATGGTTCCTCACCTGAGGTCCGGGTTCACCACCTGATTTGGATGGGTCATATTGAGCTGCAAAATTCTAGAAGAAAAAAAAAATTAGCATTTATTTTTTGTTATTCATCTTTACAAGATAGTACTATAATAAAATACTTATGTCTTACTCCGCCGAGTCCAGGGGGTCCGGGAAGGCCTGGGGGTCCGGGTAAGCCTGGGAGTCCATCTTCACCATCTCTTCCTGGAGTTCCTGGAAGTCCCTATAAATTGTGGACACATATTATGGATTAAGAACAGTGAAAAGATGAAGTTGGTGACATTACTACTACATTGTGTTCACCTAGAAATATATACTGTCATATACATTCTCTGTAATATTAACTTTACTAACTATACTCCGCTTTAAACCTCAGTTGGCCATAAAAGCGTTAAGTAAGTAGCCAATAGGGGTGCACCAATTACAGCTGCTGTTCAAGACCTCAAGTAAAGGACTACTATATGGTCCAACATCCAAGAACTGGCCCAATGAGTTGAGTCGGCCATCACTTGACATAGGTCTATAGCCAAATTAACTCTACGCAATGGGTCAACCATGAATCTTAGGTTTGGAATGGGTCTAATAGCTTGTGTAAGACTTACAAATTGGTTAATCACCCTCACCATGGAAAATTGGGGAAACATGTAAAACATTCTTTAGGGGAGTCTTGTTTCTATGCAAACGTCCATACAGAGCAGAACCCTAGACTGCAGTATAGTCCATATAGAGTCTCAACTTGGAGACCAAATCTGCTCCAAAGTGTAAAACATAAAGTTTATGCATTCTCTATGCTGGGGTCAATGGCACTTATAACCGATTTATGCCAATTCAACTGGTAACATGATATATAGAGAAAGTACGTCGTCTATATACCTATCACTATATTGAAGCTTTATCTCAGTAGTCTATAACTATTGACTCTCCAGCTGTTTGGAAACCACGATTCTCAACATGTAGAGCATACTAGGAGTTGTATTTCTACATCAAGTGAATGTCTGATTTATTCTATTCAATCTATGCATAACAGTGCCTCTTCTTGTATAGTTTTGTAAAAAAAAAAAAAAAAAAAAAAAAAAGGATGAAACAGCTGGAAAGCTGCTTTTAAAAGTCCAGGCAAAAAAAAGTAAAAAAATTCGAAAAAGTTTTATATTTAAATTATGACTTTATTTTTCAGTAAAATAAAAATATACTTTTAATAATATTTTTCACTTTTACAAATGTAAGGTTAAGAATTGTTGAGTGTTTTTTTTTCTCCTTACCTGTTCTCCTCTTGGGCCTTTATCTCCTCTTGGGCCCTGTAGATAAGAACAGGCGTGAGTGCGTCATCCGGCTGAGTAATCACAAGTGTCTGTATGCCTGAGGACTGCACAATGAGACCTGCAGCCCTAGCATAGCCATTGGGCTGGATCCGCACATGCATTTTACTGAAAATTCTTCATGCAGTTTTTTTGATCCAAAGCTAGAAGTGGCTCCAGCAGGAAGCAGTATGAGTCCTTTTATTATATTTCCTATTCCTTTGGAATCCACTCCTAGTTTTGGTTAAAAAAAACTGCATCAAAAACTGGCGCAAAACTGCATGTGTGATCTGAGCCCTAAATGCTTAAACACTGCTGAATAAGATCAGACCCCCAAACACCAAAGCCATTGCCATAGCAGTCTACATATAAATATATACGTGATGATTTGTAACCCAGCAGAGGTTACAGGAGTAGCAGAGCTGGGCTTGTCAGATACAGCAGAGCCGAGTTGGTAATCAGTACAGTGCATTGTGTTTGTGACTATTGTGATAATTTGTCATTTTACATAGGACTGCAGGAAAGCACAACAAATTTAACTCGGCTATAGATGTTGTTTAACCATTTCAATCATGTAATACACAATTTTTATTTATTTTACCATAATGTTACACTCGGCTTTACTGCACATACAAATGCAACTCTGCTACATCATGTATATAATCTACATTGTCACCAGAATGTCAATCAAAGAAAGCACCTACATTTCCCCAAAACAGCCTCCGGCCACCTTTCTATCACCAAGCGCTGCCCTGACCTGCCCACACCTGTCACCTCAGGCACCAGCATTCCATAGATGTCCCACTGTGGACTTGCCGCTGCAAACATGCCGTTTGCAAGCAGAACCTAAACTATTTATGTATAGTAGGGCTGTATTTGTCATTGACCCATGCATTGTGCTATATAGGTCTATACTAAAGTCCTATGTAAGTATAGTAGATTTAGCTGCAGTCCCATGCACTGGAGAGAATGCTGTGTTTTCCAACCAGGGTGCCTCCAGCTGTTGCAAAACTACAGCTCCCAACATGCCCGGACAGCCAACGGCTGTCCGGGCATGTTGGGAGCTGTAGTTTTGCAACAGCTGGAGGCACCCTGGTTGGGAAACACTGAGATCATGCAACAGGTTTTACTTGCAGTCCTGTGCAAAATCTACCATCACAGCAAGTTTTGGCCAATGACAAACTCATCTCTGCTACATCTGTATCTGTATCGATACTATGGTGCAAGAGAAACAAACAAAACAAAAAATCATCTTACCCCTTGTGCCTAGAAATAAGAAACAAAAAAAAAGTAAAAAAATAAAATAAAAATAAGTACAAAAAATACTTGAAAGAAAAAAAGAAAAGAAAAAAATCTAGTAAACTTTTGCAAACTTCCCAACAACACATTCCAATCTAGAGCAGCCCACAGATGTTTTCTGTTAGTTTTATGACTATTCCGTAATACAGATCCCTTGTTCCCATGGCAACCAAGAACAGGATACGAGCAATGATTCAAATGGATTCCCAATATGTGGAATCTGGAAACGGTGAAATAATTCAAATAGAAATAAAAAATAATAAAAAAATTATAATTACAGAAAAAAAAATCCAAAAAGTTGCAAATGTGCATCAGCACCTGGACTCATCCATGGTTAAAGGTGCAGAGTCCAATGGAATGGTATAAATCCACCGAAGATTTTAAACTCAATCCCCTTTTTCTCCATCGGAGTTATAGGGTCTGTGCCATGTTGCCCCCCTATATGAGTGAAGCCCACCGATAAAGCCAACCCACACCGGAGATCTGGGTGGACTCATTCAAGCCAACATGTTGGCCCCCCATGAGGTACCCAACACCCGGCCTTCAGACGGCCCTCCCATTGGTCTAATCTAAGCAAACATACAAGTGCATGGGAAAGGAAACAGGAAAAAGGAGAATTTTACTGACCTGATCTGTGTGGGGGGAGAACAAAAAGGGTGGAAAAAGAGAGAGAGGAAAAGAAATTAAATTAAAATAAAATTTGTCATAAAATTGACATAAATTTTTAAAATTGACGTAAATTTTTTCAATATGTAAGTTATGTTACATGAAAGCTGAGGATGGCTTAAGTCTATCACATGATAACAATAAATAATAAACATTATTATTAAATATAATAATATTATAATCATATAAATAATATAAAAAATATAGTGAGATAGTAGTAAAAATAATCATATAATAACAATAATAATAATAACAATAATAAAGTAAATAATAAATGATATTACAATACTGTACGAAACTATAAGAAGATAAGCTAATAAAATAGTAATAATAATATAATAAAATATAATACTGATAATATCTAATATAAAAACAATATAATTGTTATAATAAATCATTGAAAAAAAGATAAAGAAAACTAGTAAAAAAAATATAAAATAGATAATAATACACAAATTATAATAATACTCAAAAATAAAAATAAAAAAGTAAAACAGTCATAAAATAATGATGATAAAATAATATATTCTATACAATAATAATATTAATAAATGTATTATTACTATTATTATTAATAATAATAATAATAATAATAATACATTTATTTTCTTCTATTATTATCTCATATTTAATATATTATTATTTATAATAATATATTAAAAATGAGATAATAATAGAAGGAAATATTATTATTAGGTAACATAGTAAAAGGTAATAAAAAATAATATAGAGATAAATGCTAATAAAATTATAAAAGTCTTGCAAATGACAAATTATATTGAGATAAATTAAGCTATTAATGATAATTAAATTGATGATGATGATTGATGATAATAATAATAATAATGCAAGACTGTGAACCTGTAGGGCAGTGGTCTCCAACCTGCAGACCTCCAGCTGTTGCAAAACTACAACTCCCAGCATGCCCGGACAGCCGTTGGCTGTCCGGGCATGCTGGGAGTTGTAGTTTTGCAACATCTGGAGGCCCGCAGGTTGGAGACCACTGCTGTAGGGTATCAGCTATTTGAGAACTACAAGGCCCAGCATGCTTTGCCACGTTGAATGCTGGCAAAACATTTTGGCAAGGTTGGTTCCACCTCAGCAGCAAAGTCCAAGGCCTTATTAGGGGCGTAGCCTTATGGGTGCATTATGAAATGACTGGGGGGGGGGGATGTTGGGCTGGTACCAGGCGCCAACATGCCCCTTTTCTTTTGCCAGGGAATGTAGATGTATTACTAGGAGAGAAAACCAAATCTCTCCCCCCCCCCCCCCCCCCCCCCCCCCCTAATGAAGGAAAGTCAACCTATAACTCTGGGGTCTCAGGACAGATCATAGGAAGAAAATTCATTCTGCAAAGTCCCCACATAGTAAAGTATACTGCAATGGTAGAATTGCAGTAAACCCCCGGTGACTTCACCTGCTGCTGATGTTTTCTAGTGTTCCCCACCCTGTGGCTCTCCAGCCGTTGCAACACTACATGACTGACAGGGCATGCTGGGAGTTGTAGTATTGAAACAGCTGGAGAAACATTAGTTTGGGGAACCCTGATTTATTCTATCTAATACCCCAACACAGTAAACTCCCCTGCAATGTAGGATAAACCACCCAGATGTAGCACAGCTGTTTGTGTATATAGCTCTCTGATATAAACTGTTATATGTTTATTTACAAATATATGTAAATAATGCCCAAATCTATGTAAATAATGCCCAAATCTTCAATAAGTTGGGCCAAATGGTGCTATCTAAACAGATCAACTATCATATACTGTGCAAAAAGGTATCATAAAGGGTGTGTAATATTGTAAAATGAACTCTAGGTGGCGCAGGTGTCCCCACATCTGTCTTTCCTATGCATTCCTAAGGGGACCAGTCTGTACTTGGGGATGCCCAGAGGCAGCTGTGGAAAAAGTCAAAAGGACCATGTGGGATCGATTAACTCTTCATCTGCCTAATGCTATTTTAACAACATAGGCCGGGGTCTACAGGTCATGTGGCACTACAGCAGCGGTCTTCAAACTGTGGCCCTCCAGCTGTTGCAAAACTACAACTCCCAGCATGCTGGGAATTGTAGTTTTGCAACAGCTGGAGGGCCACAGTTTGAAGACCACTGCACTACAAGTTCCAGCAGAGCTATATTAGAGCTGCGTGGTTGTACTACATATATCTGTACTACAATGCATCTTGCTTAGGTGGCACATGGCAAAATGACATTTGGTTGCAAATTTAGAGGAATTTGCAAGGTGTGCCATAAATTTAGCAGTTTTTCTTAAGAATTTAATTGAATTTATTTATTATTTATGATAATCCTATTACTATTTATTTATTATTTATGATAATCCTATTACTATTTATTTATTATTTATGATAATCATATTACTATTTATTTATTTATTTTTATTTATTATTTATGATAATCCTATTACTATTTATTTATTCATTATTTATGATAATCATATTACTATTTATTTATTATTTATGACAATCGTATTACTATTAATTTATTTATTATTTATGATAATCCTATTACTATTTATTTATTTTTTATTTTTTTTTTATTATTTATGATAATCCTATTACTATTTATTTATTTATTATTTATGATAATCCTATTACTATTCATTTATTTATTTTTGATAATTCTTTTAATATTTCTTATAATCCTATTAATATGGTGTCAGTCACAGTCTCAGTCTATAGCATTGGTCTCCAAAGTGGGACTCCAGATGCTGCAAAACTACAACTCCCAGCATGCCCGGACAGGTCCACAGTTTGGAGACCGCTGGTCTAAAGGGATGAAAAGGAATCGAAATGAATTTAAACAGTACAAGTTAAGGATTCTAGATTTATAGGGACAGAAGTTTGATCCAGGGATTTATTCTGATGCCATATTTGGAGCCGGGAAGGAATTTTTTACCTCTAGTATGAGGGTTTTTTGCCTTCCTCTGGATCAACTCAGTAGGGACTCATTAGGGATATAGGTTGAACTTGATGGACTCAACCTTATGAACTATGTTACTAAACTAATAAATTAATTAATTAAATCAGCTCCCTGCAATAAACGTCTTGGCCACTAGATGGCGCAGGCGCACCAGCCTTTTATTTGCAGGTAGACAATACAGTCCAACGCCCTTGACTTCCAGATGTGCCAAGTACCAAAAAATATCCATCCCTACCTCCTCCAGAAAAGAACACGAAGCCAGGCATTTATCTTAGAATCCTTTATTACTCTTTTAAATAGCATTAATAGAGCAGAAGCCATGAAAGTCCCTTTTTTATTTTTTATTTTTAGCCAATTTTTTTTGGCTCCTTGCCATTGATCTGCAGACATAAAACATCTGCTGGCAGTGCCTGGTGCTAGATACAAGTTACATATGGAACAAAGTATCCATAAAGTATGAGAGAAAGCTACAAAGTATCCAACCACCCCCCACACAAAAAAAAGTCCTGCACCAGTCCCAGCTGCTGGAGAAGAAGAATAGAAGGTTGAAGGCACTTACTTTGACATGTTACTAGGCATGTGGTCACTGCAAGCAGCAACAAAGTCCGTATATCCACAAAGCTGAGCATGGCTAGTGGTGGCTAGTCATGCAGACTCCTTGTGAGAAGGTGGTACTGCTTAGATCCTATGGGTTCCTGGCATGCAGTGTTGTTGAGTTACTCCAAACTTAGCAGAAACCTGCTGCCTTGATGCTAACACAACAATGCCTGGTCCTCCCCATATATACAGCAGGAGGTTCCTTCAGCTCAGAGTCATCAGCAGCCTGCAGACCAATGGGGAGGGAGCTGGGATTCTCCATCTCCAGCCTTCACCACCACATTTGGCAACAAAGGAGAGGTGGAGACGAAAGCGAAGGCTGTTGTTAAATTACTTCCATTCTTTTTGAGGACGTGGACAACTTTAAAAAAAAGTTTTTTCTTTTTTTTTTTTTTGAACTTGGAAATTGCAGGTTGTGTCTTCTTCAGGGGGCATCTGGTGAAAAGTCCTCACCTACTGGTCACTGCAAAGGAGCTTAGAAGCTTTAGGTTGTGTCTTCTTCAGGGGGCATCTGGTGGAAGGTGCTTTATCTGGTCACCTGGATGAGAGTCCTTGTCTGGTCATCTACTGGTCACTACGAGGGTCTTTATGGGATCATTACAGGGGTACAGGCTTTGTCTTCTCTATTATTGAGATGGCATCAGATGGAGGGTCCTTATCTGGTCATCTAGTGATTATTACAAGGGTCTTTATGGGATCACTACAGGGGTGCAGGCTTTGTCTTCTCTAATACTAAGATGATATCTGATAGAGGATCCTTATCTGGTCACTTGCTGATCATTATATTTAAAGGTTGGATCACTGCTAAGGTACAGGTCCAAGGTAGATATTATTTATGATGGTCACCTACTTATCACTACTATAAGGTTTTTTATGGGATCCCTACAGGGGCACAGGCTTTGTCTTCTCTATGACTAAAGTAATATCTGATAGGGGTTCTTATCTGGTCACTTAATGATCATTTATAAATGGGGTCACCGCTAGGGTACAGGTCCATAGTAGATAGTGTTTAGATGGTCACCTGCTGATCACTACAAGGGTCTTTATGGGATCATTACAGGGGTACAGGCTTTGCCTTCTCTATTACTGAGATGGCATCAGATGGAGGGTCCTTATCTGGTCATCTAGTGATTATTACAAGGGTCTTTATGGGATCATTACAGGGGTGCAGGCTTTGCCTTCTCTATTACTAAGATGATATCTGATCGAGTGTCCTTATCTGGTAACTTACTGATCATTATAAGTGTCTTTATGGGATCACTGCAAGGATAAGGGTCCAAGGTAGATGGTCATTAGATGGTCACTTACTGATCACTACTACAAGGAACTTTATGGGATCACTACAGGATACAGGCTTTGTCTTCTCTATCACTAAGATGTCATATGATAGAAGTTCCTTATCTGGTCACTTGCTGATCATTATATTTAAAGGTTGGATCACTGCTAAGGTACAGGTCCAAGGTAGATATTATTTAGATGGTCACCTACTGATCACTACTATAAGGTTTTTTATGGGATCATTACAGGGGTACAGGCTTTATCTTCTCTATGACTAAAGTAATGTCTGATAGGGGTTCTTATCTGGTCACTTAATGATCATTTATAAATGGGGTCACCGCTAGGGTACAGCTCCAATGTAAATAGTCTTTAGATGGTCACCTGCTGATCACTACTACAAGGGTCTTTATGGGATCATTACAGGGGTACAGGCTTTATCTTCTCTATGACTAAGATGATATCTGATAGAGGGTCCTGGTCACCTGAGATAAGAATCCTTGTCTGGTCACTACAAGGTTCTTTATGGGGTGCAGGCTTTGACTAAAATGACATCTGATAGAGGGTCCTTATCTGGTCACTTGATGATCATTATAAGTGTCTCTATGGGATCACTATAAAGATAAGGGTCCAAGGTAGATAGTCTTTAGATGATCACCTACTGATCACTACTATGAGGTTCTTTATGGGATCATTACAGGGGTGCAGGCTTTGTCTTCTCTATCACTAAGATGATATCTGACGGAGGGTCCTTATCTGGTCACTTACTGATCATTATAAGTATCTTTATGGGATCACTGCAAGGATACAGGTCCAAGGTAGATAGTCGTTAGCTGGTCACCTACTGATCACTACAAGGGTCTTGAATGGTTTAGATTGTGTTTTCACTGCTAAAGTGGCATCAGATAAGGGTGATTTATCTGGTCACCTACTGGTCATCACAAGGGTTTTTATGGGATCGCTCCAAGGATACAGTCTGTGCTTTTTCCACCTCTTTGAAGATGGCACGAGGTAGATCCTTATCTGGTCACCTACTGATCACTACAAGGGACCTAAAGTGGTCTCTGCAAAGGTTTAGGTTGTGTCTTCACCACTGAGATGTGTTCCTGGTGGCATCAGGTCCTTATCTGGTCACATAGTGATCACTACATTGGTCCACGTGTGATCCCTACAAGGGTACAGCTTGGCTTCATCTCTGAGAGGATAGATCATTAGTGGTATCAGATGGTGGTGTCAATATCTGGTCACCTACCGATCCCTACAAGGGTCCTTAAAGTACTCCGGTGGTAAACAATTTCTTTCAAATCAACTGGTGCTAGAAAGTTAAACAGATTTGTAAATTACTTCTATTAAAACATCTTAATCCTTCCAGTACTTATCAGCTGCTATATACTACAGAGGAAGTTGTGCAGTTCTTTTCAGTCTGACCACAGTGCTCTCTGCTGACACCTCTGTCCGTATCAGGAACTGTCCAGAGCAGGATAGGTTTGCTATAGGGATTTGCTCCTGCTCTGGGCAGTTTCTAAAATGGACAGAGGTGTCAGCAGAGAGCCCCGGATCAGACTGGAAAGAACGACACAACTTCCTCTGGAGCATACAGCAGCTGATAAGTACTGGTAGGATTAAGATCTTTTTAATAGAAGGAATTTACAAATCTGTTTAACTTTCTAGCACCAGTTGAGTTGAATTCTTTTCCCACCGGATTACCCCTTTAAGGGGTCACCACAAGTTATGTCTTAACCATCACCGAAGGAGGTCCCTCCCTGGTGGCATCAGCCAGATGGTCGCTATCGTGATTCTCCATCATTACTATGGTCATTTCTTCCTCTATCTACTTGGAATCTGTAGGAAACATCTCTGACACAACATGCTGGGACCTGTAGTCCCACGCCAAAGGAACGACTGCAAATGTTACGAGTTTCCCTTACGGCGAGCAGTCATAGTTTCTTGAAGAAATGTAAGAAGCAGCAGAGTTAAATTCTTCAGGGTTGGTGAAGTCTCTGCTTTTACTTTATGACTCCATATTACTTCAGGACCAACCACAAGGCTGGGGGGGGATGAGCGGAGCCTGAACTTGGCCGCTGAGACAAAATTTTCCAAGTTGCTGATGTGTTACATTGTTTAACCCTTTATTGTCTGGAGGGGTTGGGGTGGGGATCTGCTATAACTTCTCTGCTCTGCTGATCCTTCCCACACAACTGATAGGAAACATGTGTATGGGTCTTAAAGATACAGGTTCCTGGACCCCACCCCCCCTGCTCCATCCCCCCCCCCAGCTGTGTCATATTTTCCAGAAGGCTTAAATAAGTTTATGATAAGATGGTAAAATTGAGAATCTAAAGCAGTGTTTCCCAACCAGTGTGCCTTCAGCTGTTGCAAAACTACAACTTCCAGCATGCCCGGACAGCCGTTGGCTGTCCGGGCATGCTGGAAGTTGTAGTTTTGCAACAGCTGAAGGCACCCTGGTTGTATGAGGCACTGATCTGAAGACATATACACTAAAAGAAAGCTTAACAACTGGTAGTGGGGAACTACAATTACCAGCACATCCCAGAATCGGTAAAGACTTCTTGATAGTATATTGAGAATATAAAGCAGTGTTTCCCAACTAGTGTGCCTCCAGCTGTTGCAAAACTACAACTCCCTGCATGCCTGGACAGCCTTCGGCCAGTGTAGACCAGTGTTTTCCAACCAGGGTGCCTCCAGCTGTTGCAAAACTACAACTCCCAGCATGCCCGGACAGCCAACGGCATGCTAGGAGTTGTAGTTTTGCATCAGCTGGAGGGATATTGATCAGAGGAAACACTGATTTAAAGACATATTCACTAAAAAATGCCTAACAGCTGGTAGTGGAGAACTACAAGTCCCAGCACATCCTTGCATCGGAGAAGCCAAAAATCCCAGCATAATTGACTAAAAGTTAAAGGGGTACTCCGGTGGAAAATATATATTTTTTTTTAATCCATTGGTGCCAGAAAGTTAAACAGATTTGTAACTTGCTTCTGTTAAAAAAAATATTTGTCCTTTCAGTACTTATTAGCAGGGAAATTTCCTTCTTTTTGAATTTCTTTTTTGTCTTGTCCACAGTGCTCTCTGCTGACACCTGATGCCCGTATCAGGAACTGTCCAGAGCAGGAGAAAATCCCCATAGTAAACCTATACTGCTCTGGACAGTTCCTGACACGGGCATCAGGTGTCAGCAGAGAGCACTGTGGACAAGACAAAAAAGAAATTTAAAAAGAAAAGAATTTCCTCTGTAGCATACAGCTGCTAATAAGCATTGGAAGGATTAAGATTTTTAAATAGAAGTTATTAACAAATCTGTTTAACTTTCTGGCACCAGTTCATAAAAAATAAAAAAAATAAAGTTTTTCAACGGAGTACCCCTTTAAATACGTACTGATTGATTGCGGTTCTCCGAATGCATTTATCATATGTAGTGGGACTACAAATCCCAGCATAATTTATCAGACAATAACTATTCATTTCGCAAATCCTACCAGACAAGATGCCCTGATAGAAGCAAGAACTACAGATCCCATACACCCTGCGGCTCCAGCATTCAGCGCTATTGGGTCGTGCAACTTTTGTGGGACTACAAGTCTCAGCATTTCTTTCAGGCAGTCGGTATCTGACATAGCGACTGGTTATGATATCACATGTAGTGCAGCGGCAGCTCGCCATCTCTCGGGCGCAGTCACACTTTGAACTTGCTGCCTCATAGGAATGTCTTTAGGAAGATCATCATTCTTTTATATGACAAAGAGGGGAGGACGAAGGAGGAGTGTGGGGGGGGGGGGGGGGGTGAATCTGAGAGATCAGGACTCTCCCTCCAGCTAGAAAGAAAGCTACAAATCCCACACATTCCTGCCCAGACAGCCCAGCCTGCAGGAACATGTCCCCTGCTCCCCCCTGTAGCATCCCTGATCTCAGGACGTGGCTACAGCCTGGATCTCAGATACTCAACACGTAGACCAAGAAGAAAGACGATCGTATTCTGCGCAATGTCATGTAGAATACTCTCCAGGTGCAAGATATAAGATACAGCAAAAAATCCAAGACACCATGTATACAGGAAAAAAGAGAAAAAGACAAAAATCACTTAAAGGGGTACTCCGGGGGAAAACAATTAAAAAAAAAAAAAATCAACTGGTGCCAGAAAGTTAAACAGATTTGTAATTTACTTCTATTTAAAAATCTTAATCCTTCCAGTACTTATCAGCTGCTTTATGATCGACAGGAAGTTGTATTTCTTTCTGGAGATCTTTTCAGTCTGACCACAGTGCTCTCTGCTGACACCTCTGTCCATGTCAAGAACTAGAGAAAAAGAGACAAAAGGATGCGCTCCCTTGTGTGATACCCAGGTATAATGTGGTAACGCTTAATATGAATTAGCACTTACCAAGTATGGTTGTACTCCATCCAAGTACAACCATGGAGGAGCATGTGTTGTAACAGGATCTCAGCAGCCGCTCCGCTTCACAAAACCACAGATACAGTACAAATTTCCTCCAAAAAGGCAGAGATCATGAAGGTGCTGGAGATCAGGTAAAATGCAACTTTTCAACAGTTGCATTTTACCTGATCTCCAGCACCTTCATGTCAGGAACTGTCCAGAGTACAAGAAAATCCCCATTGCAAAGCTCTCCTGCTCTGGACAGTTCCTGAAACGGACAGAGGTGTCAGCAGAGAGCACTGTGGTCAGACTGAAAAGAACTCCAGAAAGAAATACAACTTCCTCTGTAGTATACAACAGCTGATAAGTACTGGAAGGATTAAGATTTTTTTAAATAGAAGTAATTTACAAATCTGTTTAACTTTCTGGCACCAGTTGATTTTAAACAATTTGTTTTCCACCGGAGTACTTCTTTAATTATCTATCCTGAAAAAAATTGAGGATGCACCTGATGAAGGGTCGTCACTTCTACAAAATAGGTTCTGATATTAAGGCTACATTCACACAGGATTTCTGAAGATTTTTCTGTGCATGAATAACCATGCATGTCCCAATACAACTGATCCAGCGACAAACCTAATAAGAACTCCAAGAAAGGGAAAAAAATATCCCTCTCATCTGGCACAGACCACTGGAGTCTCAGTCACCCAAACGCAATCACATTTTTTGAGTAAGAAGATTAGCGGGGTGTTCCTGGCAGGAAATGCCCCCTTGCAGAGGTGTAGCTTGTAGCTTCTGGGCCCCGATGCAAAATCTGCAACAGGGCCTCCTAGGACAATTATAATACTGGTCTCTTATGGGGCAGATGTGCTTTGGGGCTTTCGGATGAGACTGTTTTTTTTATTCTCCTCTTTCTTCGAGTTCCCATCTGCATCTATTGGCCAGGGAAGCACCTGTACACAGACCAATCCCCGAAAGGTAGCGCCACCTTTTATCTACGTATCTATATAAGTTGTATCTTGCCCACAACAACATAAGATGAGCAGTTACCTGTACAAATGTTCTTACAGCTAGTCGGCTATGAGATGCTCTGCCCTGTATTTTTTTTCCCTTAGATATATAGCAACCATCCTAAGGCTGCGTTCACACGGCCGTCTAGACCTGTCCCGTTCTTCTCCCGTCAAAATTAAATACGGACTTAAAAAAAAACAAAAACAAAAAAAAAAAAACGACAATAACGGATGCAAACGGATGTTATCTGCTTGGATCTGTTATTGTTCAGTTAATAAAGTTAATAAACAAAAAATAATAATTTTTCTTGTTTTGAGCATGCTCAGAAGTAAAAACGGATCAAAAAACATTGAAAAAACAGATGCAAACGGATGACATTAAAGGCTTTTCCATAGACTTTAATGTAAAATTTACTGTATCCATTTTTTTCTTCCGCTTTTTTGACAAAAGAAAAAATACTGCATGTGCCGTTTTTTCTGCCATAAAAAAAAAACTGAAATTAGTGCAGACGGGTACAAATGGATGTTAACGGATTGTTAAAAAATCTCATTGACATGAATGGGATTTTAAAAAAAACAAAAACTTTTTTAATCCTTTAACAGCCTGCAAGAACGGAACCGAAACGGGGATAAAACACGGGGACAGACGGCCGTGTGAACGCACCCTAAGAAAGTTGTTGGGTGGTTGAGTGTCCAAAAGTTTTTCTTAGGGTACATTCGCACGTATCCGCTTAGGATTTGATGTTGCGGCTTAAAAAATTTGATGCTTTGATCAACTATTCAGTATCAAATCCACAGCGGATGCGGTATGTGTGAATACGTCCTATTGCATAAATGTGTATAAGGTAGTGGAGAGTTAATGCAAATGTGTTTATTGTATACACTAGGGCCTTGAAAGTCTAAAGGGTTAACATTTCTTGTATATTACTGTATATAGAAGAATGATGCTTTGGTCACATGATTCTCATAGCCAATAATTGCAGGAGAAAGCCCCTAGTCAAATCTCTCTATCCCAGGGGTGGATCTAAGCAAGCAAAGTGTATATTTCCTACCCTCACATGGTGTTTACAGAAATTTTGCATGCGGGTACAACTTTAGTGACAAAAAGATAGTTGTGACATTAGGTTATCTGAACCAACCTGTCACATGACATAATAAAGAACTACCACCCCCAGCTAGCCTGCACTATAACTAACTCCATTCCCTACCACTCCACACAACCTCATGCTGCAATTATTTTTCTGCATAGATATTGCCCTGCAGTTTGGATGGCGAATACTCTGCAGGTTTTTTTCTGCACGTAATCGTCATGCAGAAAATCCACAGCATTTAACGTGTAAACAGTATGGATGAGATTGGAAGAAATTTCCTCCAGGAGCTGCAGAAAAAAATTACACTGCGCTTCAGCATGGAAATGAAAACAGTGTGGATTACAATTTCTTTATGAAAATTTATTGCATTTATCAAAGTCAAAGGGGATTCGAAATCTGCAATACATTTTGCTGTGGATTTTGCTGTAGATTTTCAGCAATAGCATAACTGCGGATTTGGAAACATATGGAATATTTTTTATATTTGCATATTCTGCATTGGGATCCGCAGGAGGAAATCTGCTACGCCTTTGGTAAAGATTTTGGTGCAAAAAAAATGAACGTTAAATCTGCAAACATATCCTAGTGTTGAGGATTTTTGCTGTGGGTTACCTGCAGATCTGCAGCAATGTATAAGATAAAAAAAGTTATGTATTCATCTACTGATCCCCTCCCCAGTCTCTGTATACCCGACCTCCAGCAACCAGCAAATATTTTAACAGACACCGACCAGGGATCGGCGAGGTGGGTATAGTGTTTTTTTTTTTTTTTTTTTTTTTTTCTTCTAACCAAATATTTTCTACTTGAAAATCAGCATCAAATTCTGGATGAATCGTGACACTCTCAGTCCCATATAATTAATTTTACTGTAGCATTGTAGGTTTTGTTTTCCATCTGTGACACTAGAATGGCGCAGGTTGCCTATAGAAAAATTACTGTAATTTTACTGCTATGTAACAATAGCAATCTATTTTTTATTTGTGATATCTGAAAGAATTGGGTGAAAAAATATTTTTACAGTAAACCTGCTAACCCCTTAAAAAAGCAATATTGCCGAAATAAAACTTCCATATAACTGCCTCAGTCAGTAACAATGCTATACAAGTCTATTATTTTTAGGGGCACAGTATGTGACTTTTATTTTCAGAGGGCACATTGTATGGCAGTATTATAGTCAGAGGGTACAGTGTTGCAGTATTATATTCAGGGGCATAGTGTGAGGCAGGATTATATTTAGGGGTACAGTGTGTGGTAGTATTATATGCAGGGGCACAGTGTGTGGTAGTATTATATTCAGGGGCATAGTGTGTGGCAGGATTATATTTAGGGGTACAGTGTGTGGTAGTATTATTCAGGGTACAGTGTGTGGTAGTATTATATTCAGGGGCATAGTGTGTGGCAGGATTATATTTAGGGGGCACAGTGTTTGGTAGTATTATATGCAGCGGCACAGTGTGTGGCAGGATTATATTTAGGGGGCACAGTGTGTGGTAGTATTATATTTAGGGGGACAGTGTGTGGTAGTATTATATGCAGGGGCACAGTGTGTGGCAGGATTATATTTAGGGGCACAGTGTGTGGCAGTACTGTATTATATTCAGGGGCATAGTGTGTGGCAGTATTATATTCAGGGGTGTGAAAGTATTATTTTCAGGGATGCAGTGTGTGGCAGAATAATAGTCAGGGATACAGTGTGTGGTAGGGTTATATTTAGTGGTACAGTCTGTAGCAGAATGATATATATGTGGTGCAGTATGTGACAGGCTTATATTAAGGAAGCACAGTGTATGGCAATGTTATATTCAGGGGTACAGTGTGTGACATAAACTGCACACCAATAAGGTCCTGTACACGACCAAGTATCAATATAACTAATAATCACCAACTGACCTACACCAGTGAATAGAGGTGGCTTAAAACATCACTTTTAATATATACTCAATAAAAGTAGTACAATTAGTGCCGTTCCGTGCATGTACTCAATAATCTTTAATCCAGATTATAACTATAACTATTATAACTATATTTATATCCTAGCTAGGAGTGCTATAGCGTAATGCAAGCACATCCAACCATGAAAAAAAAGTGCTATATCAAAGCACAACCAAGCTGATGTTACAGATCATTTGGGGTCACCCAGCAGATAATTACTCCTTCAGTCAACCAATAATGGCGACTGAGTCTCCCAACGCGTTTCTATCGCCTGTTACGGCGATGTCATCAGGCGAGGTATTGACAGTGTGTGGCAGTGGAGTACAGTGTGTGGCAGTTTTATTTTCCGGGATACAGTGAGTAACAGAATCATTTTCAGGGGTACACTGTGAGGAGCTTGTCTTAGTAGTGGGGGGATGGTTCCCCGCCATTGTCTGACGTTATCTTGATATTAAATATCCCCATTTTTTTTTTCTATTTTTTTTTCTGCTCGTAGGTAACAATATCCAAAAAAAGACACACATACCCAATACAATATTATATGTATTATTGGTGGATTGGTATTAGCCGAGGATCTTTTGAATCATATATATATATATTTTTTTGTGTGAAGACATTTGTTTTCTTTTATGTTAAATGGGTTTTCTGAAAATAAATATCCTGCTAGGGCCAGGAAACAAATAGAAAAAAAGCTCCCGTTTGCCTCTGTCTGGTTCTTTGAACTTCTCTTTTCTTCCTGAAACAGGACTTGTCAGATCAGCCAATCACTGGTCGCAAAGGTGTCTTGTTTTGGCCAGTGATTGGCTGAGCCAGCAGGTCCTGCTTGTCGCAGAAGCAGGAAGAAGAGGGACGATCATTGAACTTGATGGCGGTGAATGTGAGTTGCGAGAGACCACTGGGGATCGGAAAGAGGTAAGTATTGTTTTTTCCCCCCCTATTTTTTTCAGGCCCTAACAGGATTTTTATTTTTGCAAAATACTGGATAACCCCATTAAACATTTTTTTTTCATATCAACTGGCTCCAGAAAGTTAAACAGATTTGTAAATTACTTCTTTAAAAAAAAAAATCTCAATCCTTCCAATACTTATCGGCTGCTGTAGTTGAGTAGTTCTTTCCAGTCTGACAACAGTGCTCACTGTTGACACCTCTGTCTGTTTCATGAACTGTCCAGAGTTGTAGCAAATCTCCATAGCAAACCCCTCCTGCTCTGGACAGTTCCTGAGACAGACAGAGGGGTCAGTAGAGAGAACTGTGGTCAGACAGAAAAGAACAACCCAACTTCAGCAGCTGATAAGTACTGGAAGGATTAAGATTTTTTAAAATAAGTAATTTTCAAATCTGTTTCATTTTCTAGAGCCAGCTGATATATATATATATATATATATATATATATATATATATTTCATATTTTTTTTTTACTGGAATGCCCCTTTAAATACAGTCCTTGACAAGTTGACTAGATAGACCAGTGGTCTCCAACCTGCGGAACTCCAGATGTTGCAAAACTACAATTCCCAGCATGCCCGGACAGCCGTTGGCTGTCCGGGCATGCTGGGAGTTGTAGTTTTGCAACATCTGGAGGTCCGCAGGTTGAAGACCACTGAGATAGACGAAGCCTTGACCCATAATAAGCACCATAAAATAAGGTGTATTGATGGTCTATAATGGGCTAAAGCAGCATCCTATAATATCACAATAACCAAGTGTTGAGCGGCATAGGCCATATTCGGATTCGCGATATTTCACGAATATATGGACGAATATTCGTCATGTATTCGCTAAATTCGCATATCCGTAATATTAGCATTTTATTTTTGCACATGCTCAAATTCGCATATGCGCAAATTAGCATCTGCAAAAATTAGCATATGCGGAAATTAGCATATGCGGAAATTAACATAAACGACAATTCGCATATGCAAATTCGTACGCCAGTCTCACACAGTAGTATTAGAGCCTTCTTTACACCACACAAGCTGGAAGCAGAGAGGGGTGATCACTGTGATGTGTACTGGGGAAAAAAAAAACGAATATTCGTAATTGCGAATATATAGTGTTATATTCGCGAATATGCAATATTTGCGAATAAAATTTGCATTGCGAATATTCACGAGCAACACTATAGCCAAACAACTCTGCCACATCTATCACCCTCAGCTCTTCTACATCCATAACCCAGATTTAAAGTGCAGAGCATGCATAAAATAACACGAAATATGGCGCTAGAGGCAGAACTGGTGCTGAAGTGTTCTGCCCCCTGGATGGAGACTAGACCCAGCCCCCTGATTCGTGGCTTTACCCTCCCACCATCTACTGTAGTTCTCCAGTTGTATTCTCTGCAGCCAGCAACAAAAGCTCCAGCCCTGAGCAGCTGGAATAGAGGTTAAATGACTAAAAATCCCCCCACCCTACATCTACACTGAAACCAGAGGTTATTTAACTACATCCTCCCCGGAGTCCTAACACTTAGACAAGAAGCGTCCCAGTCACATGTTGTAATGTTGTATACACAGATTGTTTTATGGCCCATTTACACTGTTTGTGCAAACTAAAGTAAACCATTAGAAACAGAGACTTAAGCAAAATAAGCAACGATTATAGTAATGTGCGTAGAGGTGGTGCTGCTATATTCGTTATTTGTATATATACCTTCTCTTTAGGGCTCTACTTATTGTGCACCAAGATAATGATCCAAAATCATATTAGAAAGTAGATTTCACCTGATGTCATATGGGAAAAAAAGAAAACAGAATAAAGAATAGCACCAAGAATATAACAAGAATATGACTACTCTAATACTGCCTCTTGTGTACAAGAATATAACTACTATAATACTACTCTTATATACAAGAATATAACTACTATAATACTGCTCCTATATACAAGAATATAACTACTATAATACTGCCTCCTATGTACAAGAATATAACTACTATAATACTACTCTTATATACAAGAATAGAACTACTATAATACTACTCTTATATACAAGAATATAACTACTGTAATACTGCCTCCTATATACAAGCATATAACTACTATAATACTGCCCCTATATACAAGAATATAACTACTATAATAGTGCTCCTATATACAAGAATATAACTACCATAATACTGCCTCCTATGTACAAGAATATAACTACTATAATACTACTCTTATATACAAGAATATAACTACTGTAATACTGCCTCCTATATACAAGCATATAACTACTATAATACTGCCCCTATATACAAGAATATAACTACTATAATAGTGCTCCTATATACAAGAATATAACTACTATAATACTGCCTCCTATATACAAGAATATAACTACTATAATACTGCTCCTATGTACAAGAATATAACTATTATAATACTGCTCCTATATACAAGAATATAACTACTATAATACTGCTCCTATGTACAAGAATATAACTACTATAATACTGCTTCTATATACAAGAATATAACTACTATAATACTGCCTCCTATATACAAGAATATAACTACTATAATACTGCTCCTATATACAAGAATATAACTAATATAATACTGCTCCTATATACAAGAATATAACTACTATAATACTGCCTCTTGTGTACAAGAATATAACTACTGCAATACTGCCTCCTATGTACAAGAATATAACTACTATAATGCTGCTCCTATATACAAGAATATAACTACTATAATACTGTCCCCTATATACAAGAATATAACTACTATAATACTGCCTCTTGTGTACAAGAATATAACTACTGTAATACTGCCTCCTATGTACAAGAATATGACTACTATAATACTGCCTCTTGTGTACAAGAATATAACTACTATAATACTACTCTTATATACAAGAATATAACTACTGTATTTCCCAGAGAGGTGGCCAGGACCCAGAGGACCTCGCAGCTTGCTGGACCAATATACTTGTAATGAACTTGACTTGAGATTGGACTTGACTTGACTATATACATAACTAATTTCAGTGACAGCAGACATAGACTTGTGACTCACTGGAATGACTGTAGCTTTTGGGGTCTTCCAGATGCTGATCACTTGCACTGAAATCTCTGGTGTTTGCTGTGCTCAATATCTGATCTGAGAGAAATTGTAATGGCTGCCCCTTTATATAGTGGGGGGGGGGGGGGGGGGGGGGGTGGACTAAAGCCCATTGGTCAAGCTGCGGTTCATAGGTTAAGCTGGTGCTCTCTGGGAAAATATGTGAAAACAAATCATGTGACTTCATAACATAACATGTGACAGACTTACACAGGTCCTTGAGACCTCCCACAGGTCCTTTGTACTACCTATACATAAGGATACTGTCTAGGCATTAAAGAAACATACACAACATTCTGGAACAACAGGGGGAAACCATGCAGGGGAGCCCCCAGATCACTGAGGGTCTCAACCTGACAGGACCTAAGGGTAGTACAGGACCATGTCCTGTACTGGGACATCACAGTAGTTTTGCAACATCTGGAGGGCTACAGTTTAGAGACCACTGTATAGTGGTCTCCAAACTATAGCCCTCCAGATATTGCTAGGCATCAACTCACCGGCATCCGTAGGATCGCCGCACCTCATCGCCACTGTAAGTGACCTCTGGCGCTGTTCACTGCTGGTTTCCCCAATCTGCCTGGACTACAGTGGGTGGGCAGAGCGGGGAACCGAGCTTTAACCCCTCCACCCCCGATATGCTATTGGTCGGTTGCTTCTGACTGACAAATAGCAGAGATAGGAGTGGTGGCACCCCTGCCACCTCACTCCTATCCCTTCAGAGGGATCGGGGGTGTCGTGGACACCCCCCGATCCCCCTTTTTCTTTCGGGTCACCGGAGACCTGTATGACCCAGAATCGCTGCAGAATGCCGGATTGAATTGACTGGTGATTTGCGGCGATCGCCGGCATGGAGGGGTCTCAGGATCCCAAGTCTCAGGATCCCAGGGTGCCTGCTGAATGATTTCAGCAGGCATTCCAGTCCGGTCCCCGCCCGGTGAGCGGCGGGAACCGGAATTCCCACAGGCATACAGGTATGCCCTGGGTCCTTAAGTGGTTGCGTTACATGGGCTGGATTTCCTGGACTGGAGGACAGGTTGGAAGTGGGAGTGCTCCAGTCCACACCCCTAGTCCACTACAGGTTTCCCTAGTCCACGGTGTTCTCAGGTGCTTGTGCTGATTGCGAGAGAGGAAGAAAATGGCTGTTGGGGTTTGGGGGTTGGAGAGACTGAGATGAGAAGCAGCCACAGCCAGAACTGCAGCTCAAACCTACCAGGTCTGAACCTTCCTCTATGGACATTTTTGTGAGTTTGCTTGGGGCAAGACATTAGGCCCACAGTAGGATAGTGAGGTATCCTGATGTTTAGATAGAGCCGGACAGGCTTAGGTTTTGTTGTTTTGTTTGCACTATGCTTTGTGCCTAAAAATCATTTAAATAAACATCCTCTTGGACGTTTGAAACCTGCTGCCTGTATGAATACTGTCATTGCCGACCCCACTGTGTGAGCTGTTCCCTACACTACTATAATACTGCTTCCTATATACAAGAATACAATTATTATAATACTGCTCCTACAGTGGGGATCAAAAGTTTGGGCACCCCAGGTAAAAAATTGTATTAATGTGCATAAAGAAGCCAAGGAAAGATGGAAAAATCTCCAAAAGGTATCAAATTACAGATTAGACATTCTTATAATATGTCAGCAAAAGTTAGATTTTATTTCCATCATTTACACTTTCAAAATAACAAAACAAAAAAATGGTGTCTGCAAAAGTTTGGGCACCCTGCAGAGTTAATACCTTGTACTGCCCCCTTTGGCAAGTATCACAGCTTGTAAATGCTTTTTGTAGCCAGCCAAGAGTCTTTCAATTCTAGGTATCTTTGCCCATTATTCCTTACAAAAGTCTTCCAGTTCTTTGAGATTTCTGGGCTGTCTGTCACGCACTGCTCTTTTAAGGTCTATCCATAGATTTTCAATTATGTTGAGGTCAGGAGATTGAGAAGGCCATGGCAAAACCTCCCGTTTACGCCTCTTGATGTAATCCCCCGTGGATTTTGAGATGTGTTTAGGATCATTATCCATTTGTAGAAGCCATCTTCTCTTTAACTTCAGCTTTTTCACAGATGGCATCAAGTTAGCATCCAAAATTTTCTGAAATTTATTGAGTACATTTTTCCTTCTGCTCGTGAGATGTTCCCTGTGCCACTGGCTGCAATACAGCCCCAAAGCATGATTGATCCACCCCCATGCTTAACAGTTGGACAGAGGTTCTTTTCATTAAATTCTGTTCCCCTTCTTCTCCAAACGTACCTTTGTTCATTCGGCCAAAAAGTTCAATTTTAACCTCATCGGTCCACAGTACTTGTTTCCAAAATGCATCAGGCTTGTCTATATGTTCATTTGCAAAGTTCTAACGCTGATTTTTGTGGTGAGGGCGTAGAAGAGGTTTTCTTCTGATGACTCTTCCATGAAGACCATATTTGTACAAGTATCTCTTTATAGTGGAATAGTGTACCCCAACTTCATTGTCTGCAAGATCTTTCTGGAGGGATTGTGCAGTCAAACGTGGGTTTTGAATTGTTTTTCTCACAATCCTGCAAGCCGTTCTGTCTGATATTTTTCTTGGTCTTCCAGATCTTGCTTTAACTTCCACTGTTCCTGATGACTGCCATTTCTTAATTACATTCCGAACAGAGGATATTGACATCTGAAAACGTTTTGCTATCTTCTTATAGCCTTCTCCAGCTTTGTGAGCGTCAACTATTTTCAGTTTCAGATTTCTAGACAGCTGCTTAGAAGAACCCATGGTGCTGATTGTTGGGGCAAGGTCAGATGAGTCTAGGCATTTAAAACCTTTGAGATTGACATTACCTGGTCTTCCCAGATGATGATTGAGAACAATCCATGACACTGGCAGGTCTCAGCTTTGCAAAGGGGGCAGTGCATGCTATAAATTCTGCAGGGTGCCCCAACTTTTGCAGATGCCATTTTTTTGGTTTCTGTTATTATGAAAGTGTAAATGATGGAAATAAAATCTAAATTTTGTTTACATATTATATGAATGTCCAATCTGTAATTTGATGCCTTTTGGAGATTTTTCCATCTTTCCTTAGCTTCTTTATGCACACTATTACACATTTTTTTACCTGGGGTGCCCAAACTTTTGATCCCCACTGTATATACAAGATTATAATTACTATAATACTGCTCCTGTATACAAGAATATAACTGCTATTAAACTGGCCCTATATGTAAGAATATAACCTACTATAATACTGCTCTTATATACAAGAATATAACTACTTTAATACTGCTCTTATATACAAGAATATAACTACAATAATACTGCTCCCATGTAAAAGAATATAACTACTATAATATTGCCCCTATGTACAAGAATATAACTATAATTCTGGTCCTATATACAAGAATATAACTACTATAATACTGCTCCTTTATACAAGAATATAACTACTGTAATACTGCTCCCTATATTCAAGAATATAACTACTATAATACTGCCTCCTATATACAAGACTGTAACTACTATAATACTGCTCCTATATACAAGAATATAACTACTATAATACTGCCTCCTATATACAAGACTGTAACTACTATAATACTGCCTCCTATGTACAAGAATATAACTGCTATAATACTGCCTCCTATGTACAAGAATATGACTGCTATAATACTGCCTCCTATATACAAGAATATAACTACTATAATACTGCCTCCTATATACAAGACTATAACTACTATAATACTGCCTCCTATGTACAAGAATATAACTGCTATAATACTGCCTCCTATGTACAAGAATATAACTGCTATAATACTGCCTCCTATGTACAAGAATATAACTACTATAATACTGCCTCCTATATACAAGAATATAACTATTATAACACTGCCTCCTATATACAAGAATATAACTACTATAATACTGCTCCTATATACAAGAATATAACTACTATAATACTGCCTCCTATATACCAGAATATAACTACTATAATACTGCTCCTATGTACAAGAATATAACTACTATAATACTGCTCCTATGTACAAAAATATAACTACTATAATACTGCTCCTATGTACAAGAATATAACTACTATAATACTGCTCCTATATACAAGAATATAACTACTATAATACTGCTCCTATCTACAAGAATATAACTACTATAATACTGCTCCTATATACAGGAATATAACTACTATAATACTGCCTCCTATGTACAAGAATATAACTACTATAATACTGCTCCTATGTACAAGAATATAACTACTATAATACTGCTCCTATATACAGGAATATAACTACTATAATACTGCCACCTATGTACAAGAATATAACTACTAGAATACTGCTCCTATATACAAGAATATGACTACTATTATACTGCTCCTATATACAAGAATATAACTACTATAATACTGCTCCTATCTACAAGAATATAACTACTATAATACTACCTCCTATATACAAGAATATAACTACTATAATACTGCTCCTATATACAAGAATATAACTACTATAATACTGCTCCAATATACAAGAATATAACTACTATAATACTGTTCCTATATACAAGAATATAACTACTATAATACTGCTCCTATATACAAGAATATAACTACTATAATACTGCTCCTATATACAAGAATATAACTACTATAATACTGCTCCTATATACAAGAATATAACTACTATAATACTGCTCCTAAATACAAGAATATAACTACTATAATACTGCTCCTATGTACAAGAATATAACTACTATAATACTGCTCCTATATACAAGAATATAACTACTATAATACTGCTCCTATATACAAGAATATAACTACTATAATACTGCTCCTATATACAAGAATATAACTACTATAATACTGCTCCTATATACAAGACTATAACTACTATAATACTGCCTCCTATGTACAAGAATATAACTACCATACTACAGCTCCTATATACAAGAATATTACTACTACCGTATTTATCGGTGTATAACACACACTTTTTAGGCTAAAATTTTTAGCCTAAAGTCTATGTGCGTGTTATACGCTGATAAGCCGCTGCAGTTCAATGATTTAAAGCGGGCGCTTTAAATCGATGAACTGCAGCGACTTTGCAGGTGCAGAGACAGCCAGCGCTGCTGGCTTCTCTGCCCCTGCCTGCCCTGGGGTCTAGAGCCCTGCTGCCGGCCCTTCTCTCCCCCTGGCTATCGGCGCCGCTGCCCTTTCTCTCCCCCTGACTATCGGTGCCGGCGCCCCATTGCCGGCGCCGATAGCCAGGGGGAGAGAAGCGGCGCCGACAGACAGGGGGAGAGAAGGGGCAGCCATTGCCGGCGCCGCTGCCCCGTTGCCTCCCCCCATCCCCGGTTGCATAATTACCTGTTGCCGGGGTCGGGTCCGCGCTGTTTCAGGCCTCCGGTGTGCGTCCCCTGCGTCGTTGCTATCCGCTGCACGGCGCGGCGCATGACGTCAGTGCGCCGCGCCGTGCATAGCAACGACGCAGGGGACACACCGGAGGCCTGAAGCAGCGCGGACCCGACCCCGGCAACAGGTAATTATGCAACCGGGGATGGGGGGAGGCAACGGGGCAGCCCCATTGCCGGCGCCGTTTCTCTCTCCCTGGCTATCGGCACCGGCAATGGGGCACCGGCACCGATAGTCAGGGGGAGAGAACGGGCAGCGGCACCGATAGCCAGGGGGAGAGAAGGGCCGGCAGCAGCGCTCTAGACCCCAGGAAAGGCAGGGGGAGAGAAGAGGGCAGCGACGGCCTCTCTCCCCCTGCCTTTCCTGGGGGTGTATCGGGGTATACACGTGCACATACGCACCCTCATTTTACTATGGATATTTGGGTAAAAAACTTTTTTTACCCAAATATCCTTGGTAAAATGAGGGTGCGTGTTATAGGCTGGTGCGTGGTATACCCCGATAAATACGGTATATGTAATGTGGCACCATATGGCACTTGCCTCCTTATATACATGTCTCTGCACACAGTAAAGTCTTTTCCATTGCTCGGCGATAATATTTTCCACAGCTGCTTCCAAGTCCCGATCCCCTGTAATTCCGCGGTGTCACATACCAGATGATGTGTTAACCATATTGGCTCAGCAGAATTTTGGTTGATTCCCACCTCTCCCTATATACATAGATTTGTCTTATGCCTCATAAACACAAGGAGGGGGATTTATTAAAACTTGTGCTGAGGAAAAGTTGCCCATAGCAACCAATCAGATCGCTTCTTTCATTTTTAACAAGACCTCTGCAAAATTCAAGAAGCAATCTGATTGGTTGCTATGGGCAACTGGGTACTTTTCCTCTGCACAGGTTGTGATAAATCTCCCCCAAGGATATTTGGGATCTGTAAGTAACATGGACACTGAATAGAATGGGTGAGATTTACCAAAACTTGTGTAGAGGAAGAGTTGCGCAGTTGCCCATAGCAACCTTTCAGATCGCTTCTTTCATTTTTTCAGCAGCCCTGTTAAAAAGGAGAGAAGCGATCTGATTGGTTGCTATGGGCAACTGGTCAGCTTTTTCTCTGCACAGGTTTTTATAAATCTACCCCAATATTACCGGAATTAGTTGCAATATTGCAATATGGCGGTAAACACTTGTTATTTGTATTTCAGTTCAGCCTTTGAATGACTAGAATCTTTGACTGTATAGGAAAATGCGATCGGTGAAATGGCACCCGACACAATAGGGCAGTGTTTCTTAACCAGTGTGCCTCCAGCTGTTGCAAAACTACATCTCCCAGCATGCCTGGATAGCCGATGGATGACCGGGCATGCTAGGAGTTAAAGTTGCAACAGCTGTAGGCACACTGGTTGGGAAACACTGGGATAGGGAATAACTAGTTGAGACCTCTGTCTACCATTACAATGGAGTGATGAGCCGCGCCTGCGCACCACTAATCCATTCATTTTCTATGGGAACTGCCAGAAACTGTGTTTTGCAGTATCCTGCAGTTCCCATAGAGAATGAATGGAGTGGAGGCTTACATGTTACTTCTATTTTAAAGGAAGATCAGGGTCCCTGATCTCACAATTCTGAGGATCCCGGAAAATGTATGTGGTAGCCCAGTACGGGAGGTGTTACCCCGTGCTCCTGTTGTCCTGTCAGGCAGTGTCCCCAAGGCCCCCTGCATTTGTTTCCCCATTGTAAATATGTTTTACCATGTAAAGTGTTATACAATGTATTGTTGCTTTAAGGCTTATACCATGTGATTTGTCATGTGATTGTTACCCAGGAGGTACCAGTGAACAGGTGACCCCAAAAGTGGGCTCCCTGCTAGTCTCCCCCATATAAGCCCTGGGTGGAGCTTCTCTCTCTTCTGCTGAGGTCCAGTGCAGTCTTGTCTAGTGTGTGTGTCCAGAGTGTTGGAGACCTCAAAGTCCAGTCCTGCAGCCGCCATCAAGTCAAGTAAGATAAAGTCACAGCTTTATGAGTCAAGTCAAGTCAGTCCCTGTCATCTGTCAAGTCAGCGTGGTCTGCATTCAATTGTCCAGTCCTACTAAGTCCCAGTAAGCCCTTAAGGTCTCTGTGTCACTGGTCACTTCCTTGGGCCCTGGCTGAACTGTATAGACTTTACCAACTGTCTACCCTCAGTAAAGCTACCGTCGTCCGTAACTTGGTGCTGGAGTCTTTATTGCCCCCTTGCCTAGTCAAGGATCCAGCGGTATACCTTCGGGTGGTTATAGGTTAAACCATGCTCTGGCATTACGAATACAAGGGATTAATGCCATCTGCCCCTAGGGTAACAACATCTGCACTGCACCACACACCCTGCCACCACATGTACATTTTTTTTTTTGACAAAAATACATGTTCAAACAGGTATTTCCATCTTATAAAGCTACCCACTAGTTGATCATATAGTGTTTGACCGCTGGGGCCCACTCCCTACAATCTTGAGAATGGGGACCCTGGGCTCCCCTCTTCAGTTTCTGTGGCCCCCATACAAAATAAATAGATTGGTGGTGCGCATGCGCGAACCACCACTCCCTTCCAAAAGGAGACTGGATTCCCGTGGTACGTTCACATGGACGGATCCACAGTGTATATTATACTGCGGATCCGCCGACGATGAACTCTAAATTGTGCCTCCAGCTGTGCCTGCTCGTAACAGCAATCCACCGCTACGAGCAGGCATTCTGCGGTGTGCGAGTCGCACATGCGCAGTATACTCGCATACATCGCGGCTGCACATTAGCCTAGCTTTGGGAGCAGGGGGAGTGGCCGCGATGTGTGCGAGTACACTGCGCATGAGCGCGGTGACTCGCACATCGCAGCGTGTCTGCTCATAGTGGCGGATTGCTGCTACAAACAGGCGCAGCTGAAGGCACAATGTAGGGTCCATCGTCAGCAGATCCACATCGTAAAATACGTCATCCGTCCGTGTGAACTTACCCTTACAGTTGGGTCACACAGTGCATCCGCAGCTTATTTCATGCTGCAGAGGTGCCGCCTGCTAGCTGTAGCCAGGTAGATCGGTGTGTCCGCTCATAGTGGTAGATTTCCCACTGGGAGTCACAAGCGGACACACAGAACTACCCTGAATGTGCATTTTTGTTAATTTAAAAAAATATATATATTCTTATCACTATAAAAAAAAATCCTGAAATTCTACCCTTTTTTAAATTCTGGCCACTAAGCCTAATAATAAGAGGATACTTCCTGTTCTCTAGAGATCACTTTTCAGCTTCTCACTATTGTTACAGGCAGGATTATAATGAAAGGAATAAAAGATGACACTAATACACTGCTCAAAAAAATAAAGGGAACACTAAGATAACAGATCCTAGATCTGAATAAATGAACTAATCGTATGAAATACTTTCGTCTTTACATAGTTGAATGTGCTGACAACAAAATCACACACCAATTATCTATAGAAATCTAATTTATCAACCCATGGAGGTCTACACTACGCTGACATACACAGCAAACTTTCTTGCCACAGCTCGCATTGATGTGCCATCCTGGATGAGCTGCACTACCTGAGCCATTTTTGTGGGTTGTATACTCTGTCTCATGCTACCACTAGAGTGAAAGCACCGCCAGCATTAAAAAGTGACCAAAACATCAGCCAGAAAGCATAGGAACTGAAAAATGGTCTGTGGTCACCACCTGCAGAATCACTCCTTTATTGGAGGTGTCTTGCTAATTGCCTAAGATTTCCACCTGTTGCACAACAGCATGTGAAATTGATTGTCAATCAGTGTTCTTCCTGAGTGGACAGTGTGATTTCACAGAAGTGTGATTACATTGTGTTGTTTAAGTGTCCCCTTCCCATTTTTTTGAGCAGCGTATATAGGTAAGACAGGATCAGGCCACTCACAATAGGTGATGGTCATAGCTTACAACCTCCCTCTCTATCTACAGAGTGATTTTCACAGGTCAAAGAGCATGCCCACAACACTCCCCCGTAGAAGTCAATGAGTTATCTGCTGATCATTGTTTGCTTTGGCCCATGCGGCTGGTGCCCGGTATATGTCTAAATGCTGTTAAACCCCACTTAGGCAAGATGGCTGCTCCTATATTTCATTGTAACTGAGTTGCTGGGTAGCAGATATGGTAGAGACAGCAGCAGGAGGTGGCAGCACACAGGAAGAGCCTAATGTTAATATAGCAATGAATGTTGGGGCATCTGGTAGTTTAGTGCAATTTTTTTGTGCCAGCTACCACTAAAAACTACAGATCACAACACAAAAAATGACCCTCATACATCCCTGCATTCGGAAAACTAATAAAGTTATAGGGGACAGAAGACAATTTTTGTGCAAAAAGTTAAAAGTTTAAAAGTAGCAAAATTTAACAAAATCTATCTATATCAGGTATAGTTTCAATCGCATGTTATTTTTACCAAAAAGTTGCAAAATGATGTTTTCTTTTCAATTTGCCCCATAAATACAATTGTTATAATTGGTGGTGTAAAAAACAAGCCCTCATATGGGTCTGTAGGTGGAAAATTGTTAGCATTATGACTATTAAAACGTGAGAAGAAAAAACAAGGTGCAAAAATGAAAAATCGCTGAGGCCTTTAGGGGTAAAATTTAGGGTTTAAGCGTGTCCGTGTATGAACAATAAATATGGTCCTGATGGCGATGTGATGTGATCAATTTTAATCTGATTGAACCTATTGACTATAATAGAGTTCACCCCATCATAGCGTCACATAAACAGACTCACATAAGAAGTATTATAAATGTCACAAGGTCAATGGGGGTCTGGTTATAGATTTTGAATTAGGGTCCAGGAGCTTTGCTTAAACTCCTAAAATTGGGAATGGATGTTACATGTTATAAAACACCATCAGACATCATAAGATTTACAAAATAAACTCCTTGGGTAACCATTCCCCCTCCGGCAGGTCTCTTCAGCGGAGAGCGGTCGGAGTAAATTGTGTTTAGCAGTAAGATGGTTTAAAGGAGACTCCAGGGACCTGGAACAGATCCAGAACTAACAATGATCTCAGCCGAGCCGAGACGTTACTGCGAGCAGGAGGAAGAGGCCATTAGACACAAGCAGCAGGAAAGCTGGGCAGGTGCTGGGAACAAAGTGAGGATGTAACATGGAAACTTTACCCTGAAGAGCCGCAAGTGTCTTCATGTAATACTGCGAAGTGCTTAAAAAAGCTAAAAGAAAAAGAGACCGTTATCATTTTGAACTGAAATACATTATTAGGATTCCCTATCTGTTGGGATATCAATGCTAAGACCCCAAACGATCAGGAAAACAAGCAAGCTTTATTTACCAGCTTGCAGAGATCTCTGTCCAGCTTCTCTGGACGACTCCATACACACTTTGGAAATCTCTGCGAGCCGATAAGTAAATAGTGCTACCGAGTGCTTCTCCTAATTGGAGGGGGTCTCAACATTGAGACCATGACCAATGAAACTTTTGACATGTCTCTGTGTGTCACCAAAATAAGACAATAGAAGACTATAAGAACGCTGTCTTGTCTGATGAGTCTCGACTCCAGCTGTTTCAGATGACAGGGTCATAATTTGGTATTAACTATATGAAAGCATGGATCCATCCTGCCTTGTTTCAGTTTCAGGCTGCTGGTGGAGTAATGGTGTGGGGGACATTTTCTGGGTACACTTTGGGCTCCTTAGTACCAATTGAGCCTGGTATTAACCCCACAGCCTACCTGAGTATTGTTACTGACCATGTCCATCCCTTTATGACCACAGTGGACTCATCTTCTGATGATACTTCCAGCAGGATAATGCCCCATGTCACGTGACATCATCTCATACAGGACAATGAGGTCACATGACTCCAATGGCCTCCAGAGTCACCAGATCTCCTCCTATAGATCACCGATGGGATGTGGTGGAACCGGAGATTCTCATCATGGATCCTAAATTTCTGCAGCAACCGTGTGATGTCATCATGTCCATATGGAGGGACTGTGTGATGTCATCATGTCCATATAGAGGAACTGTGTGATGTTATCATGTCCATATGGAGAACTGTGTTATGTCATCATGTCCATATGGAGGAACTGTGTGATGTCATTATGTCCATATGGAGAACTGTGTGATGTCATCATGTCCATATGGAGGAACTGTGTGATGTCATCATGTCCATATGGAGGGACTGTGTGATGTCATCATGTCCATATAGAGGAACTGTGTGATGTTATCATCCATATGGGGGAACTGTGTGATGTCATCATGTCCGTATGGAGGAACTGTGTGATGTCATCATGTCCATATGGAGGAACTATGTGATGTCATCATGTCCATATGGAGGAACTGTGTGATGTCATCATGTCCATATAGAGGAACTGTGTGATGTCATCATGTCCATATAGAGGAACTGTGTGATGTTATCATGTCCATATGGGGGAACTGTATGATGTCATCATGTCCGTATGGAGGAACTGTATGATGTCATCATGTCCGTATGGAGGAACTGTGTGATGTTATCATGTCCATATGGAGGAACTGTGTGATGTCATCATGTCCATATGGAGGAACTGTGGGATGTGATCATGTCCATATGGAGAACTGTGTGATGTCATCATGTCCATATAGAGGAACTGTGTGATGTTATCATCCATATGGGGGAACTGTGTGATGTCATCATGTCCGTATGGAGGAACTGTGTGATGTCATCATGTCCATATGGAGGAACTATGTGATGTCATCATGTCCATATGGAGGAACTGTGTGATGTCATCATGTCCATATAGAGGAACTGTGTGATGTCATCATGTCCATATAGAGGAACTGTGTGATGTTATCATGTCCATATGGGGGAACTGTATGATGTCATCATGTCCGTATGGAGGAACTGTGTGATGTTATCATGTCCATATGGAGGAACTGTGTGATGTCATCATGTCCATATGGAGGAACTGTGGGATGTGATCATGTCCATATGGAGGAACTGTGTGATGTCATCATGTCCATATGGAGGAACTGTGGGATGTGATCATGTCCATATGGAGGAACTGTGTGATGTCATCATGTCCATATGGAGGAACTGTGTGATGTCATCATGTCCATATGGAGAAACTGTGTGATGTTATCATGTCCATATGGAGGAACTGTGTGATGTTATGTCCATATGGAGGAACTGTGTGATGTCAACATGTCCGTATGGAGGAACTATGTGATGTCATCATGTCCATATGGAGGAACTGTGTGATGTTATCATGTCCATATGGATGAACTGTGTGATGTCATCATTAGAGATGAGCGAACTTTTAAAAAATTCTATTCGGCCGATTTTTTTGTGTGGTGAATCTATATTAAAAAAGGCTATTTCTAGCCTACATACAGCCTCTATAGGGGTATAGAATACTTTGCTGTGTGCTGGAGTAGTGAAATAATACTGTCATTCAGAATAACATGCAGATTACCGGCATCGCTTTTAGAATCACTGCCGCACAGCAGCACAATTACAGAGCCTGGTGGTGGCATCAGTGTCAGGAGACCATATAGTGGCTGAATGACAAAGCTTGGATGAGGTTGAAGCATAAGGACACCATCAAAAGATGAATTAAGAAATTGAAACCAAAGATTTTGGATAGCGGATGCTACCTATGAGAAAATTTTAATTTTCCAGACCCAGGCCCAGCAGCGGCATCAGTAAACCATATATTGCCTGAATGACACAGCCTGGAGTTGGCTGATGCATGAGTACACACCAGGGCTTCACAATACCCCCCCCAAAAACACCACAATTGTAGACATTTTTTGAAAAAGATTTTGGATAGCGGGTGCTACCTATGAGAATATTTGAAATTCTCAGACCCAGGCCCAGCAGTGCCATCATTTTTTTATTTGAAATTTAAAACAAACTTTGAGTGTCCTGGGCCCCATCGTGTGGGTACGAAGGACCAAATCCAACAAGCCCCTACAGCAACATCAGTAAAACATATATTGCCTGAATGACACAGCCTGGAGTTTACTGATGCACTAGTACACAGCAGGGCTTCACCATCCCCCACAAAAAACACCACAATTTTAGAAATTTTTGAAAAAATTTTTGGATAGCGGGTGCTACCTATGAGAAAATTTTAAATTCCCAGGCCCAGCAGCGCCATTTTTTTATTTGAAATTTAAAACAAACTTTGAGTGTCCCGGACCCCAGTGTGTGGGTACGAAGGACCAAATCCAACAATCCCCCACAGGGCTCATGTGGCCATGAGATTTAGGCGTAACATCTCCATTGCCCTGACCGGCCATTGTTTCCAAGACTTTTCGCCAAGGCAAACCATGTGAAGAACAGCGTGACACCGCTGTGCCCTGCACACATGGTATGCTGATGGGCCACTGAGACTTGTCCGGGCAATGGAGGCTTAAGACACAGTGGAGGATGTGGAGGCGGAGTAGCTCACTGTCGCAGGACCAACGGGCTAACAGAGTGTAGCAGGAAGCAGCATTGAGTACACACCAGGGCTTCAGAATCCCAAAGACAAAACAACCATTTTTAAAATCTTTGAAGAAGATTTAGGACAGCGGGTGCTACCTATATATTGCCTGAATGACACAGCCTGGAGTTGGCTGATGCATGAGTACACAGCAGGGCTTCACATTCCCCCCCAAAAAACATAACAATTGTAGAAATTTATGAAGAAGACTTTTGGATAGCGGGTGCTACCTATGAGAAAATTTGAAATTCCCAGACCCAGGTCCAGCAGCGGCATCAGTAAACCATATATTGCCTGAATGAAACAGCCTGGAGTTGGCTGATGCATGAGTACGCACCAAAGCTTCACAATCTCTAATAAAAAAGACATTTTTTACGAAAAATTTTGACGAAAATTTAGGACAGCGGGTGCTCTCTATATATTACCTGAATGACGCAGCCTGGAGTTGGCTGCAGCATGAGGAGACCATTGAAATGTCTGATTTTTTTATTTGAAATTTAAATCAAAATTTGTGTCCCGGACCTCGCCGTGTGGGTACAAAGGACCTAATCTCACAAGCACCCACAGGGCTCATGTGGCCGTAAGATGTAGGCGCAACGTCTCCATAGCCCTGACTGGCCATTTTTGTTTTTTGTACCTTTGTTTAAGAACAAGCGCATAGCCAAGAGTCCAGAAGACTCTATAATGCAGGACAGTGGACCACCAAAAGATATTCTTCTCTAAAATATTTTTTTTATAAAAGAAAGAAGCAGAGTTCATCCCTCTCCGTATTTTTTTTATTTTATTTTAATTAAAAAAATCACACGCAACAAGCGTTCAATGGTGTAATGGTTATTATTCTGGAAAATTCAAGTTTATTACTGTGATAATTATCAGAAAATTTGAAAAAAACACTACCCAAGAGTGTTTAATAACCCCATACATTGCACCATAAATGTTGAAATTCAAATTAAGCATGTATGTTTGTATTTCAAAAATCCTAAAATTAAAGGCCCAAGCCCTAAGCATCATGAAGTCAAGTAGTTCCTGAAAGACACAGGAGCAGTAAGGAGTAGGCATCAGCAGTACCCAAGAGGCTTTCATAACCCCTTACATTGCATGATCAATCGTGAGATTGAGCAATAACAGGTGTGTTATGCCCTCAGATGTCCGGGGCTGCACGCGCGCTACACTGAACGGACAAGCGTGCGTCTATCCTTCATAGACAGGTGCAGGTAACCCGCTGAACCCCGTTCGTGATGATTAAGCATGTATTTAGCTACTGCTAAACATCCAAAAATTAAAGGCCCAAGGCCAGAAGCACCCGTGAGGCAAGTAGTTCCTGAAAGACACAGGATGAATCAGGAGCAGGCATTCGCAGTACCCAAGAGGGTTTCATAACCCCTTACATTTAAAGATCTATGTTGAAATTTGCATTAAGCATGTATTTAGCTACTGCTAAACATCAAAAAATTAAAGGCCCAAGGCCAGAAGCAGCCGTGAGGCAAGTAGTTCCTGAAAGACACAGGATGAGTCAGGAGCAGGCATTCGCAGTGCCCAAGAGGGTTTCATAACCCCTTACATTTAAAGATCAATGTTGACATTTGCATTAAGCATATATTTAGCTACTGCTAAACATCCAAAAATTAAAGGCCCAAGGCCAGAAGCATCAGTGAGGCAAGTAGTTCCTGAAAGACACAGGATGAGTCAGGAGCAGGCATTCGCAGTACCCAAGAGGGTTTCATATAACCCCTTAAATTTAAAGATCAATGTTGACTTTTGCATTAAGCATGTATTTAGCTACTGCTGAACTTCCAAAAATTAAAGGCCCAAGGCCAGAAGCATTGGTGAGGCAAGTAGTTCCTGAAAGACACAGGATGAGCCAGGAGCAGGCAATCGCAGTACCAAAGAGGGTTTCATAACCCTAATTGATAACCCAAGAGGGTTTCATAATCATCCATAATGGGGTAGTGTTGGTGTAGCAGCTTGGTCAATCTATTCTGAGGCATCTGGCATTGGTGGCTGGAAATCCTGGCTAATCCATCCCTGATTCATCTTGACAAACGTCAGTCTCTCCACATTTTTAGTGGACAGACGAGTTCGCCTTGCGGTGACTATGGCCCCGGCCGCACTAAACACCAGCTCTTATGGCACACTACTGGCCGAGCAGGACAGCTTTTCCAGGGCAAACTCTGCTAGTTGCTGCAATAAATCAAGTTTTGCTGCCCAGAAGTCCAGCGGATCTTCAATGGTTGTTGGCATGGTCATGTCAAGGTATGCCACCACCTGCTGGTTCAGGTCCTGCTCCATGTCTACCTGCTGCTGATCAGTTGCTTCACTATGCGGGTGAAAAAAGCTACTCATCAGCGACTGTAGACTCAGGCTGCTGCTGATTCAGCTGGTACTGCTCCTGCCACCCCTCCCCAGCAGCCTTGGCAGTGGAAGGTGAGCGCAGAGGGCCCCCCCGAGTCAGACCTGTGAGTGGATGGACCATGTGGCCGATAGGCATCGGCCAACTGACTACGTAGAATCTCTCTGTAGTAGATTAGTTTGTCCTCCCTCTCAGTGGGTGGAAAAAAGGCCCCCATTCTGGGTCGGTAGCAAGGGTCTAATAAGGTGGAGATCCAGAAGTCATCCCGCTGACGAATTTTGACAATTCGGGGGTCACTACGCAAGCAACTGAGCATGCATCGTGCCATTTGCGCCAGTGACTCGGAGGGATTACCTGCCTCCATCTCCACTGCATACTGCCAAGGTGTGTCTGGGTCCTCTGTCTCACCTTCCTCATAACCCTCCAGCTCCTCTGGCTGCTCCTGCTCCTCCTCTCCTGTCCGATGACTAGAAACACCGGCCATCTCATCCAACCTAAACTGTGCTCCGCTCTGCCCCTCATCATCCTCCTCCTCCAGTTCAGCCCCCACAGGGCTCATGTAGCCTTGAGATGTAGGCGCAACGTCTCCATTGCCGTGACCAGCCATGGTTTCAATCATTTGTTGTAGGAGATGTAGGAGTGGAATTACGTCGTTCATGGCGTAATCCAGGCGACTTACAAATAATGTGGCTTCCTCAAAGGGCCTCAGCAAATGGCAGGTGTCACATATGAGCTGCTACTGGTTCACATTGAAGTTACACAGGGGAGTACTCCTATCTGCTTGGATCATCAAAAAATTTGTGATGGCTTTTCTTTGTTCGTATAGTCTGTCCAACATATGGAGGGTGGAATTCCAACGTGTGGCAACGTCATAAATAAGACTATGTTGTGGGATACTGTTCTGAAGCTGCAGCTCAAGGAAGGTGTGCTTGGCGGTGTACGAGTGGCTGAAGTGCATGCACAGTTTCCTTGCCCTTTTCAGGATGTTTTGCAAATGGGATGAAGACTTGAGGAAGTGCTTGACAACTAGATTCAACACTTGTGCCATGCAGGGCGCATGTTTCACACTTCCTTGTCGCAGCACGGACACGATGTTCTTCCCGTTGTCGGTCACCATGGTTCCCATTTTCAGATTTCGTGGACTAAGCCATACTCGGATTTCTTTACAAATGAACTTTAGCAGTTCCTCCCCTGTGTGACTCCGTTCGCCAAGGCAAACCATGTGAAGAACAGCTTGACACCGCCGTGCCCTACACACATGGTACAATGAAGGGCCACAGAGATTTGGACATGCAGTGGAGGCCGAGGACACGGTGGAGGATGAGGAGGTGGCGTTGCACACTGTAACAGGACCAACTGCCTGGGAGAGAGAGCGTGGAGGAGGAAGCGGTGTGACTTGTCCAAGTTGCTGTTGTGGCTGTGCAGGAACCACATTTACCCAGTGAACCGTAAAAGAAAAGTATTGTCCCTGCCCGTAGTTACAGCTCCACACGTCGGCGCTGCCATGCACTTTTGAACACACCAACAGGCTCAAGGACTGGCCCACCTTCTCTTGTACAAACTTATGCAGGGCTGGTACTGCCTTCTTCGCAAAGAAATGACGGCTTGGGACTCTCCACCTTGGTTCAGCACAAGCAATCAATTCTCTGAAAGGAGCAAAGTCCACCACTTGAAAAGGGAGGGACTGCAACACCAGCAACTTGGACAGGAGCACATTCAACTTCTGTGCCGTTGGATGAGTGAGCGCATACTGTTGTCTCTTGGACATGGCTTCGCCGATGGATTGTTGGCGGAATGGTTGACTAAAAGTGGGAGAAGCAGGAGCGACAGAAGGAGGGTTTGACACACAGCTCCCTTCGGCTGAGGTGGTGGAGCCTTGGCTGGATGAACGAGGGAGCGGATGGCCACTGGGTGATGCAGCAGGCTGGGCCACTACATCGGAGCCACGGTTCTCCCAGGCCGCTTTATGATGGCGAAGCATGTGTTGACGCAGGGTAGTGGTGCTGACATTGGGACCCTGGCCACGCTTCACCTTCTGCCGACAGATCTTGCATGTGGCTACGTGAACCTCCTCCGGATGCCTTATAAAAAACTTCCACACCGCCGAGTAGCTGATTTTCCCACCTGCAGTCTGCACTAATTGACTGCTACTGACACCATCTCCAGGAACCCCTGTTCCACTACCTCCCGGAAAGCTAGGCTGCCGCGAAGCAGGTGGTCTCCGCCGGGCACTTTGGCTCCTGAATTTCCACTCCTGCCACCACGCTGACTGCCAACCGTGCTACCGCCTTGCTGCCTCAAGAGCAACCTGCAACTCTCTTCTCCTGATGATTATGAAGCCCCTTCTGCACCCGGCTTCCAATTGCGATCAGCTTCATCATCATCATCATCATCATCAACAGGTGTGTGCACGTCACTGATGTCCTCCTCAGGTTCCCCAACAGTGTATGCATCAGGACCCTGAACCCTTGCAACACTGCCTCCCACGTCACTCTCCACATCACTACTTGGCCGCCTAGCGGAGCAAGCGGCGCATGTCTCCTCCCCTTCTTGGCTGGCCAATAGCGGCTGACTGTCCTCTATTAGATCGTCCTCAGTAAATAGTGGAGCTGAACCCACAGCATAAGATACTTCTTTAGGAGAGGGAACAGCATAGGACAAAGGCAATGGAAGGACAGGGACTGCTCCCGGGCCATGCCAACTGAGGGTTGTGTCTGAGGAACCCACCGACTGTTGACTGGGGGTGTCAGATGTCACTTGTGATGATGTGGATGAGCCGGTTAACCAATCGACGACGGCAGATGGGTTGCTGGTGGAGACATGACCGCTGGCTGATAATGGGAGCTCAGGCCTCTTGCTGCGACTCCTGCTGCCACTCGCCCCAAGTCTGCTGCCAACTCTGCCTGAAGTATTTAGGCCTCTGCCACTCCTCTGTGCACGTACTGGCACTTCTCTGCCTGACATACTTTTGCGTTTATGATGGTATTACAATACGCTACACTACTCTTTAAACAGTATTTGTCTAGAACAGCAGCAGGTGATTACTTACGGCTGTCCTTTCACAGTATGTAGGCCCTTTACAGATTAACAGGTACAAGATGGTACAATACTTGGATGTACGAATGCGGTATGCACTAATGAGGGCAGTAATGCGCAACTATACGCAGAAAAAACTCTGTATTTTTGGAAAACACCAGCCGGTGAATACTATTGTTTGGACTTTGACAGTATGGAGCAAGTTGACAGATTAAAAGGTACTAAATGGTACAATACTTGGATGTACCTATGCGGTATGCACTGATGAGGGCAGTAATATGTGCAACTATATGCAGAAAAAACTCTGTATTTTTGTAAAACACCAGCTGGTGAATACTATTGTTTGGACTTTGACAGTATGTAGCCCCTTGACAGATTAACAGGTACAAGATGGTACACTACTTGGATGTACCTATGCGGTATGCACTGATGAGGGCAGTAATATGCGCAACTATATGCAGAAAAAACTCTGTATTTTTGGAAAACACCAGCCAGTGAATACTATTGTTTGGACTTTGACGGTATGGAGCACCTTGACAGATTAACAGCTACTAAATGGTACAATACTTGGATGTACCTATGCGGTATGCACTGATGAGGGCAGTAATATGCCTAACTATACGCAGAAAAAAATCTGTATTTTTTAAAAACACCAGCCGGTGAATACTATTGTTTGGACTTTGACAGTATGGAGCACCTTGACAGATTAACAGGTAAAAAATTGTACAATACTTGGATGTACCTAGGCGGTATGCACTGATGAGGGCAATAATTTGCGCAACAGAAAAAATAAGTATTTTTTTAAAAACACCAGCAGGTGATTACTTTTGCCAGGAGTCAGGACTTTCCCTGTATCTAGACTTGTTACAGATACAGAATAGTAGACTGCTTTGATGTAGGCATGTGTTATGCACGTATTAGGGCAGAGAAATGCACTACAGTCCACTGAAAAATAACATATTTGTGAACAGCAGCAGGACCCAACAGTGCAGCACCACAATAAAAAAAAATACAGGAATTAAACCCTAAATTGCACTCTGTCACACAATTCTGAGCAGCAGAAGATTTGTGGAGCTAAAAAAAATACTGAATTGCGCTGAAAAATTAGGTGGTAAGATGGTTGATAAAGTTCAGGCAGCTTGAAGATCTGTATGAGGCAGCTGACAGCTATCTGCCCCTCTCTGCTGCAATGCTCAATAACGTGAATAGGAGGTTTAGCAATCAATGATCCTTCTCAGAGTAACAGCACAGCACTCTGCACTCCTGTCTTTCCCTAAAGCTGATGTGACTAGCAGTTGCAGTGTAACGCTGTGGTATGAGCTATTCACACACACACAGTCCCGTCCTCTCCATCTGAGTGCATAGATGAAATGAAGAGAGGCAAGATGGCCGCCGATTATATAGGGGCTGTGACATCACAGGGGTCAGTGAACACTGATAGGCTGCATCTCACATGTGATTCAGGGTCAGCCCGCCTACCTTCATTCCCGCCGCTGTTTCCTGCCCTCCCATAATCCCCTGCCCCATGTACTCACATGTGGA
This sequence comes from Hyla sarda, assembly GCF_029499605.1. NCBI lineage: Eukaryota > Metazoa > Chordata > Amphibia > Anura > Hylidae > Hyla > Hyla sarda. The sequence goes on from NC_079193.1 coordinate 22,503,859, forward strand.
TCTGCCATTTTAGGTCTCCAATAGCCTGGAACACTGTAAAATGAAGTTTAATGAAGCGATTCGCGCGATAGAATCGCGTCGATATTCGCATTCTTTGCAAATCAAATTTTTCATGAAATTTGTAACGAATTTGGGTTCGTCAACTTCGATTCGCTCATCTCTAGTCATCATGTCCACATGGGGGAACTATGTGATGTCATCATGTCCACATGGGGGAACTATGTGATGTCATCATGTCCACATGGGGGAACTGTGTGATGTCATCATGTCCATATGGAGGAACTGTGTGATGTCATCATGTCCATATGGAGGAACTGTGTGATGTCATCATGTCCATATGGAGGAACTGTGTGATGTTATCATGTCCATATGGAGGAACTGTGTGATGTCATCATGTCCATATGGAGAAACTTTGTGACATCATCATGTGCAAATGGAAAGAAATCTCTGAGGAAGTTGTCCAGAACCTTGTAGAAAGCATGTATCTATACAGTAAAATGTCCCTTAGTTGACACCTCCCATAATAGCGGACAGTTTTTTTTATTCCCTGGCAGCGTCCCATAAGACTTAATGTATTTTCCCCCTCTGAATAGAAGACACTCCCAATAGGGCACAAAACACTTCCAGTAGGGGACAAAACACACCCAACAGGGGACAAAACCCACCCAATATGGGACAACCAGGCTTACCTTGTACAAAGGGCCGCCATCAGGGGGTACAGCCAATACCCAAGTAAGGGGCCCAGACTCCCAGGGGGCCATGGCCCCCGCTGTACCCCCTTGGCGCAGCCCCAGCCCAGAAGCCGAAGATCACTGTTTAAACAGTGGTCCCCTGCTTCTGTACATCTGTCGGCCACATAATTCCCCCCCCCCCCCCCGTGCCACTTTATTCCTTCTGTGCTAATTCATCACCCCGTATTTACCACTCTCTGTTCCATTTGAACCCCCTGTACCATTTCTTTCCCTCCTTTATCCCACCTGTGCCAAATAATCACCCCACCCCACCCCTTGTGCCACATCACTTTTCCCCTTCCCTCCTCCCCTTAGTGTTCTTCTTACCTTGCCAACAGGCTCAGGTGCAGGAGCTCTCTGAGGGTTTGACATTCTCCTGTTATTTTCGGCGCTGCACTCACTGAAAGGCTGTAAGCAGTGGTGGCTGCGGGCACTGATGAGTGACGCTCCTGGCATCACTTGGCAATGCTCGCTTCTCTCAGTAAGTGCAGCTCAGAGGACGTCAGGAGAACATCAAAACCGCTGAGAAGGGATGGACCCAAACCTGTTAGAACCAATCTGGGCCTGGGTCTTGCCAGTGCCGCATTTGTCTTAGCTCAGCTCTTGCTTGGCATACCTTCCCCTAAGCCACATTTCTTCTACCTTTTTTCATTTGGAGTTAGTACTGCTCTGCCGCCATGTTATTGGACATTTTCCTGCATTCATCATTCTGTGTATCGTGACGTAGATCTGAGTTGTCTATATATGGCACCACAGTAAACCAACCCACGAAGACCCTTACCGGTAGTTTTCAGTAATTTTGGACTAAGAACACATTCAACTGAAAACATTTACATCTGCATTAGTCACTGAACATACATCTGCTAGAAAACACCTCAAAGATTGCTAAATTCACTAAGGCTGCTAAACAACATTTAAAGGGACAGTGACCAAATATCTATTCTTCTAGCTAAAAAGCTACACAATTCCAAGATCTAGCAAAGCAATTATATCTTGTTGGAATTGCATAAGAAGTTTAAGTAAAGCTGTTGTCAGGATCCGGACTGGTATGCGGCAAGGACACTGGAGGTGGATCCTCTGTGTCAGTGGGGTGATGGTGTGGGCCGTACCAGGGGAACTGAGTCTAAGGGGTTACTGGTTCTCACCAGAGCCCGCCGCAAAGCGGGATGGACTTGCAGCGGCAGGTAACCCCCAAGTCGTTCCACCCGATAGCGACTCAGCCCCAACTGACAGCTGAGACATGCGCGGTACACAGGGACAAAGCAAGAGCAAGGTCGGACATAGCAGAAGGTCAGGGCAGGCAGCAAGAGTCGTAGTCAGGGGCAACAGCAGAAGGTCTGGGTACACAGGCTTGGGAACACACTAAACGCTTTCACAGGGCACTAAGGCAACAAGATCCGGCAAGAACAGGAAGGGGAAGTGGGGTTTTATATGAAACACGGTAATTGGGCCAGGCACCAATTAATGGCTCCGACAGAGGAAGCGTCAACTTCCGGGAAGAATGGCTTCAATGGATCAGGTCTGGTCAGCACTGGTGCAGAGGCGAAGGCAGTTTTGAGACGATTGAAGGCCTCTTCTGCTTGAGGAGGCCACGATTTAGGATTAGCATTCTTCCTGGTCAGGGCCACAATAGGGGCCACTATGGTGGAGAAGTGGGGAATAAACTGTCGGTAATAGTTGGCAAATCCCAGGAAGCGTTGGATAGCGCGGAGTCCAGAAGGGCGTGGCCAATCCAAAACCGTTGACAGTTTGTATGGATCCATTTGAAGCCCTTGGACAGAGACTAGGTAACCTAGGAAAGGAAGACTGTTGCATTCAAAGAGGCATTTTTCAAATTTAGCATACAGGTGGTTTTCACGAAGTCTTTGGAGCACTTGACGGACATGACGACTGTGTTCCTCTAAGTTAGAGGAAAAAATCAAGATGTCGTCCAAGTAAACCACAACACAGGTATACAAGAAGTCTCGAAAGATCTCATTAACGAAGTCCTGGAAGACTGTGGGGGCGTTGCAGAGCCCAAAGGGCATAACTAGATATTCAAAATGTCCATCCCTGGTATTGAAAGCAGTCTTCCACTCATCACCTTTCCGGATGCGAATAAGATTATACGCGCCCCTTAAGTCCAATTTAGTGAATATATTTGCTCCGCAAAGACGGTTAAAGAGTTCAGAGATCAAAGGCAGGGGATAGCGTTTTTTGATGGTAATTTTATTTAAACCGCGGTAGTCAATACATGGTCGTAAGGATCCATCCATTTTTGAAACAAAGAAGAACCCCGCTCCAGCAGGGAATGAGGACTTCCGAATAAAACCTCTCTTTAGGTTCTCTTGGATATACTCAGACATGGCTTTAGTCTCTGGGGCAGACAGAGGGTAAATCCTGCCACGGGGCGGAGTGGTACCAGGAAGGAGGTCAATGGGACAATCATAAGGCCTATGAGGTGGTAAGATCTCTGCTTGCTTTTTGCAGAAAACATCAGAAAAGTCCTGGTAAGCCTTGGTAAGGTCCGGTAAAGGTGGAGCCTCAGGGGTTTGACAAGTGGGAGCAGATGTGAGGCATCGTTTGTGACAAGAAGGACCCCAACTTTTGATCTCCCGGTGGTCCAGTCGAGGGTAGGAGCATGACGTTGGAGCCACGGCAGGCAGAGAAGAACTTCAGAGGTGCAGATGGGCAGAACAAAAAATTCAATTTTTTCATGGTGCAGTCCAATGCTCATGGGCAGAGGTTCTGTGCGGTAGCGCACAGTGCAGTCCAATTTTTCTCCGTTAACAGAGGAGATATAGAGCGGTTTGACGAGACGAGTTACTGGGATGCTGAACCTATTAACGAAAGAGGCCAAAATAAAGTTTCCTGCAGAACCTGAGTCCAAGAAGGCCACTGCTGAGAAGGAGGAGTTGGTGGAAGGAGAAATCCGCACAGGTACAGTCAGACGTGGAGAGGCAGAATTCACACCAAGAGTCGTCTCACCCTTGTGAAGTAAGTGAGTGTGTTTCTCCTGACGCGGAGGGCGGATAGGTCAGTCTTTTAGGAAGTGTTCGGTACTAGCACAGTACAGGCACAGATTCTCATTACGGCGGCGAGTCCTCTCTTGTAGGGTCAGGCGGGACCGATCCACTTGCATAGCCTCCTCGGCGGAAGGCACAGGAACAGATTGCAAAAGACTTTGGAAGAGAGGAGCTGGGGAGAGAAGTCGCCTGGTGCGAACAAGATCCTTTTCCTGTCGAAGTTCCTGGCGTCTTTCCGAGAAACGCATGTCGATGCGGGTGGCCAAATGGATAAGTTCAGACAGATTTGCAGGAATTTCTCGTGCGGCCAGGACATCTTTGATGTTACTGGATAAGCCTTTCTTGAAGGTCGCGCAGAGGGCCTCATTGTTCCAGGATAGCTCAGAGGTGAGGGTACGGAACTGGATGGCGTATTCGCCCACAGAAGAACTCCCTTGGACGAGGTTCAGCAAAGCAGTCTCGGCTGAGGAGGCCCGGGCTGGCTCCTCAAAGACACTACGTACTTCTGAGAAGAAAGATTGGATAGTAGCGGTTGCAGGATCGTTGCGGTCCCAGAGCGGTGTGGCCCATGACAAGGCCTTTCCAGACAGGAGACTGACCACGAAAGCCACCTTAGATCGTTCAGTGGGGAATTGGTCCGACATCATCTCTAAGTGTAAGGAACACTGGGACAGGAATCCACGGCACTGTTTAGAGTCCCCATCAAACTTGTCCGGTAGAGACAGGCGGAGGCTGGGAGCAGCCACTTGCTGCGGAGGAGGTGCAGGAGCTGGCGGAGGAGATGATTGCTGTAGTTGCGGCAGAAGCTGTTGCAGCATAACGGTCAGTTGAGTCAGCTGCTGTCCTTGTTGCGCGATCAGTTGTGATTGCTGGGCGACCACCGTGGTTAGGTCAGCGACACTAGGCAGCGGGACCTCAGCGGGATCCATGGCCGGATCTACTGTCTAAAGGATTACTGGTTTTCACCAGAGCCCGCCCCAAAGCGGGATGGACTTGCAGCGGCAGGTAACCCCCAGGTCGTTCCACCCGATATCGACTCAACCCCAACTGACAGCTGAGACAGGCGCGGTACACAGGGACACGGCAAGAGCAAGGTCGGACGTAGCAGAAGGTCAGGGCAGGCAGCAAGAGTCGTAGTCAGGGGCAACAGCAGAAGGTCTGGGTGCACAGGCTTGGGAACACACTAAATGCTTTCACAGGGCACAAGGCAACAAGATCCGGCAAGGACAGGAAGGGGAAGTGGGTTTTTATATGAAACACTGTAATTGGGCAAGGCACCAATTAATGGCGCACTGGCCCTTTAAACTTAAGAAAGCCAGCGCGCGCGCCCTAGAGGGCGGGGCCGCGCGAGCCGGGAGGACACAGAGGGCAGAGGGAGGTAAGAGGAACGGGATGCGACCCGCGGGCGGACTTGTGCCGCCACGCGGATCGCATCCCCGCCGGCGGCACTGTGGCAGCTCTCCCGGTCAGGGGGACAGCCCGGGTGCTGCAGGAGGAGATACGCCGTGAGCGATCCTGGATGGATGTGGGACCCGGAGCGCTCGGCGTTACATCTGTTAAAGTTGTTTCCCAGAATCCTACTGTCCAGAGGTGTCATTGCTGCACTTTGCATACGGGAACAGCCTATTTGACAAAAGGTCAGTGGCTGCTGACGTCAATGCCCAGAGGAGCGGGGCAGGAGGACGGCAGAGGAGAAGTGTGGGCACCTGGCTCTTGTGTATGGTAAATCCCGCGCCAGTTTCGGTGCTCCACTGCACCTCCGGACCAGGGATCTACTGCTAAGCGACTTAGCAGTAGGTCAACCCCCCCACCCCCCAAAGAGAGGAAGAATGTGATCCTACAATTATATAAGGGCAGTGTAGGGGCCTACAACTATATGGGGGCAGTGTGGAAGCCTACAATTGTGTGGGGGTCTACAATTATATGGGGGAACTGTAGGGGCCTACAACTATATGGGGCATAGAGGGGGCATACAACTATATGGAGGCAGTATAGGGGCCTACAACTATATAGGATGTAGGATGTTTGAGGGCCCACAACTATGTGGGGGATGTATAGGGGCAAACAACTATACACTATGGGACAACTATATGGGGACACAGAGAGACTGTACAACTATGTGGGAGCGGTGTGGGGCCTACAACTATATGGGAGCATAGTGTGGTGCCTTTACCTATATGGGGACAATATGGAAGCCTAGAACTATATTCGGGGGTACAATTTTTTTAAATGGGCTGCCAAGGGGTACTTGGGCAAAAAAAGGTTGAGAACCACTTCTATGGCAGTGTTTCCCAACCAGTGTAGTGTGCCTCCACCTGTTGCAAAACTACAACTCCCAGCATGCCCGGACAGCCAAAGGCTGTCCGGGCATGCTGGAAGTTGTAGTTTTGCAACAGCTGGAGGCACACTGGTTGGGAAACACTGATCTACAGTAATATAAGGGGGAAAAAAATCATACACTCAAAATGTTATTCAGGACTGTAAGTTATAGTAACCGGAATGTCTGCCCATCATTTGTCACCCTTGTGGGTAGATAATAAGAAGGTCTGCAGGACACGAGGGTCGAAAGTAACAATTTGGGAAAGTTAAAAGTAGATTGAAAAGCGAGAGCTGAGGAAGACATGTCATTTCCCCAACGAGTGTAGCGTGTTATCAGGGCTTGCTGATGTGGCAGGAGGAATTCCTAACACAATGTGCTGCAACGTAGCAAGAGTTTATCGTGATACCTGCCAAAACACAGGCAGGGCTATATGAGCCAGGATGGGTGCAAAGCCATGGGTCATAAAGGGCAAATCTAGTAATGGAGAGATTACCCCTAATACTGGATCTACAAGTATCTGGCAACTACTTGTCACTCTCTTTCTATGGCAATTTGGGGGCCCCGGATGATTGCCCCTTTTGACTTGCCTATGTCAAGAAGGTTCAGTTAAAAAAAAAGTAGAGTTAAAGGGGTTATCCAGGAAAAAACTTTTTTTATACATATAAATTGGCTCCAGAAAGTTAAACAGATTTGTAAATTACTTCTATTAAAAAAATCTTAATCCTTTCAGTACTTATGAGCTTCTGAAGTTGAGTTGTTCTTTTCTGTCTAAGTGCTCTCTGATGACACGTGTCTCGGGAACTGCCCAGTTTAGAAGCAAATCCCCATAGCAAACCTCTTCTAAACTGGGCGGTTCCCGAGACACGTGCCATCAGAGAGCATTTAGATAGAAAAGAACAACCTTAACTTCAGAAGCTCATAAGTACTGAAAGGATTTAGATTTTTTAATAGAAGCCATTTACAAATTTGTTTAACTTTCTGGAGCCAGTTGATATATATATATATATATATATATATATATATATATATATATATATATATAAAGTATTTTCCTGGATAACCCCTTTAAAAGGCTATTGGTGTTCATACTAGTCGACACCCAGCTTTTCCAGGGACTCTACAATGAAGAAAAACCTCAATTAAACAGGGACTCTACAGCGAAGAAAAACCTTAATTTAAAAATAATTATATATATTTATTTATTTATTTATTTTCTTTTTATTATTATTATTTTACTTTATTATTATCAATATTATTATTTTAATTTATTATTATTTTACTTTATTATTATTATCATTATTATTTTTATTTATTATTATTATCATTATCATTTTTATTATTTTATTTTATTATTATTATTATCAATATCATTATTATACTATTTAACATTATTATAAGTTATATTATTATTATTCTGTCAGCAAGTAGGCATTCTGTTTTCCTATTTCATACTATAAATACAAAATGTAGAGATTAATTTTTACCAATAGATAATTTATGAAACTTTTTTATTCCTGTACAAAAAGCGACCAAATCCTTTGGAACAAAATTGGAACATAAACCACTAACCTCATGCACCTGCTAGTAGATGGTTTCCTGATATCAAAAAAACTTTTTTTTGTATATTTTACAAAGTAATGCCACGTTCACACAATGTATTTTTGGTCGTCTTTGTAGCCATAAAGGCTCATTCACACTATGGATTTTCAGAGCAGAATTTAGCTTTGAAAATCGGATGCAGCAGCCGCCCATTGTTCTCAATGGGATTCTGCTGCACCATTCATGCTATGGAATTTCTGCAGTGGGATGTTCCGTCACGGAAATTCTGGACCCCAAACATGTTCATTCTTTGGGCTGAATCCACTCTGACAGTCATTGCCGTCTATTGAGACGGCACATTTTAGTGCGTTCCTAGTGCCGGCTTGTTTTGCTGGCTCCCGTTCCAGACTGATTCTCTGCCCATAATATCTCCGGGTGGAGATTTTGTAGTGTAAATGAGCCCTAACTCCGCTGCAAGACATCTTATCCCCTATCCAAAGGATAGGGAATAAGATGTCTGATGGTGGGGGTCCCGCTGCTGAGGCCCCCCATGATCTCCCGTAGCATCAGGCATTCTAAACAAATGCCAGGTTCCTGCGGCAGTGGTTGTTACATCATGGCCATGCCCCCTTGTGACATCACACCACGCCCCCTCCATTCACGTCTTTGGGAGGGGGCGTGTCAGACAACACGCCCCCTCCCATAGACATGAATGGAAGGGGCGTGGTGGCACAAGGGGGCATGACCATGATGTCACAATCATGGTCTACGGCTCTGAGCGCTCTGAACAAAATGTTCAGAATGCTGGAGCACCGGGGTACCCCTTTAATGAAATTCAATTTATTCTAAAAATACTATGGGGGTGATTTACTAAGACTGGCTGTCCTGCACCCCACACTTTGAAATCTACACCATCCAATTTGATGTTGGCTTACGCCACGCCCCCTTTACACCAGGCCACGCCCATTGTTTAAAACAGGCACGACTGGTGTCAAAGAGCCAAAAGTTACACATTTTTTCTTAAAATGCGAATTTTATACCTATAAAGCAGAGGTAGTAACTTAATTAACCATCTCCTTTAAAAATTAATAGTGTAGCTTCAGTGGAGTGCAGTGTTTCTTATCCTGTGTATCTCCATCTGTTACAAAACTACAACTCCCAGCATGCCCGACCAGTCAAATTTTCTTTTCTACAGGCTTTTTCTTATGGTGCTGGTACTAAGTGAAGACTGATTCCAGATCTACATCAAAGAGAACCACCATCTTTCCATTTCTGCAGAACGTGGAATATATAGAAAATATATAAAGTAGTAACATATCCTCTGAACATAAAGCAGACTGCCTGAGATTATTGGTTGCAGAGTTGTGCGGCTTCATGTGTAAAACAGATGAAAATCTGGTGGAATGTGAGTCCGAGCCTTAAAACAAAAAAATATTGGGCTGTCTTAACTAAAAGTATTTGCAGGCTGCGTTCAGCTTGTCCACGTGGAATAATGCTGCCGGAGAAAGTCACAGCACGATGTGCGCCATGTGTTTATAGCTAAAAACAACCACAACCAGAACCTGCCCTGCTACAGCTCATAGACGCAGCCATATTAATGCATACAGCAGCCTTAGAAATCTAAGGGCTCATACCGTTACAGAAAAACGTGCCATGTTGCACTATATCACTGTAAAAAGCAGCACATGTGGCACTATATGGTGCCTGATATTCCATAGCAAAGAATTATAGGGAGTGTGCATGCTGACTAAAATGCCTAGAATCGACACCCACTATGGTATTATCTCCTGTTTGATTTTAGTAGTTGCCGGCAGCAGGTTTACTCTTATATCCATGCCAGATTTTAGCAATATCTAGCAGTTGGTGTGGCTTTTGCCTCCCTGGGATGATTTGTGATACTGATTTTGCCATCCAGTGTGCCTGTGCTCTCTATCTTATTTGGTTGGAGTTACCTTGCTGCGTTTGTCTCTGTGTTTTTTGTGTTTCTGTGTGATTATGTTGGCCAGTTTGTGTGGTTCTATCCTGCAAGTGCTTCACATAAATAAGTTTGGAAGTACTACTACTCCTGTCATTTGCAATCATCTTGGGTGGGTAGTTGCTCAATCATCCTTCAGGTACTACTGTTCCTATCTTCCACAATCATCTTGGTAAGTATCCTCATCACTAGGGGATCATATATATATATATGAACCATACTGTCATGACAGACTGGTGGACAGGGAGAGTGAGCCCTAAGCTTTCCCTATATACACTTTCCCTGCCTACTTGCCCATCCACCCTAAACGGTGGATAGACAACTTGGAGCTGGTCTCTACCTGAGCTAAAGTGCAGTAGCATAAAAACAAATGATAAACATAGTCACAGGCCAGAAACAGAATGGGGAAACTATCAGACAACCAGATATACCAGGCAGAATATAAACGAACAAAACAGGGGAGAATATTGTGTATTAACGAACAGTTCATAAACCGGAATCCAGATAAATGGCAGACATGATAAAATTAACAAGACTAGGTATACAGCAGAATCCAGGAGATGCAGGGGATGGACGGAAGAACTGAATGAAAAACACTAAACTAATCAGGAACCATAGAACACTGTTCACACTGAGACACAGAACAGAAACAAACTGGACACCCCACTCCAAAAAAAGAGTAGACAGCATAATAAAGCCAAATAGACTACTAGCCAGTGGGCACACTCCACCGTGTGATCAGGATGCCGACCTAGTAGGAAACAGAAATATAAAACACAAAACTCTAGACCAGAACTGGATGAGTCTGAATAGACTCCAGTAAACTAGACTGAACCGGATGAGTCTGAATAGACTCCAGGATTCCAAACAGGAATTATAACATACAGAGCACAGGTAACAAGCAAGACTAACACAGTGTGAAAACAGACTAAGCAAAAGGAACATACATAATCCTAAAAACCGACATATGTAACACAGACTAAAATCTACAATAAACAAGACTATTTAACCATGTCTAAAACTCAGATAATATCACAAGATACAAGGTGCATGCTCAAGCAGATATGGAAGTGTATTGCACAAATAACCAGCACAGAATGCAGGAGAACTCTGGTTAAAATAACCCCACCTGAGTTTTCATTGGTTCAGAGCATTAACTATTCCCAATCCATGGAGAATAGCAAACTACTCAGAACATCCACAGAAAAATACAAAAACAAATGAACAGACATTACACATACCTTACCAGAATCCCCCATAAAACCAAATTGTGGTGTTAAGGCCACAGTGGAACCAATTTTATTAAATACCAAAACAATAATATGTTATATGAACATATTTGAAAATTAACCAGGTAAATATTTCCCATGTAATATTTTAACATTACAATAACCATCCTGTAACTATCCTCCTCCTAGCAAGAGATGGATTTGAAGGCAGCTCGATCAGGTCTCCTACTTTACCTTTGGTACTCTAGCACTGGACCCAACCTCAGGGAATCACCCGAACCAGCTTGGTACCATCCCTGCCCCACAATGCCATTGTATCAGTGCACATGACTACCATTCTCTTAAAGTGCCTCTAAATCTCCCTCCAGCTCCTGTCAAGAAGACCACGTGTCGCCCCCTAAACTCGGCTATCTCTTCACAATTATACAGCTTGCTCCACTGTCTCCTGAATGGACAGGACCCAAAAATCCATTCTGATGGCGTTCAGATGAACCCCATCAGACACCCAGAAATCAGAAGATGCCACCTCCAAATCCGCATGCAAAACCACCAGACTCCCATCCAGCCCACTATCTTGTTGACCCTGGACCAAGACCAATTCAAACAATGGACTGACCACACCTGATGACTTACTAATGGTGCCTCAGTGTCTGACCAGACGACCAGTGTGCCCAGAAAGGAAGACCTAATCCTCAAGAGGTCTAACTTAATTATCCCCGTTCATGCACCACCAGAACATCCAAGGCCCTGTCAATGTCATCATAGTAATGAACAAAGGGGAGCAGCTCCACCAAATCAAGCCCCCTTTTCCTCCCAGCCACTGAACCTGGGCCTCTGTTCTGGAAAACCCCAGCTGACATCCGCACAGCTGTACGTCTGCCCACAAGCCACCCCTGCACACATAGCAATGGCCTATGAACCAAACTAAAGCCAACCCTGTGCTAATAGGAATGGCCCATGAACCAAACTAAACAGGGCACAGCACCTGAAAAACATAACAAGCATAAACATAAAAAAGCCCCAAACAGTTCTCTGGCACCTTTTTCCCAATCATGCTAACCAAAATGGCAAACACCTGCAACCAGTTGGAGAATGTACGCAGTACCAGCGATGCTGCTCCTCTTCCTTAGACTTGTCGTGTTTAACCTAAACATAATTAAATAGAGGCAACAATTTCCACAGTCCCCCTTTCATATGTGGTCCTTAACCTTAGCATTCATGTACGCCTCCAACGGACCCTCAAAACACACATACACCTCACCCATCGCCAAGTCCGCCAGACACACCTCCTCGTCCGTCTTATCTGTAGCATCCCCCAACCTGACCCCACTCCCATGCTTTAGGCATGTAACCAGTCCAGACTCTCCAATATGGCTGCTGGCCCTCTCTTCCGGCAAGACCATGGCGTAAGATCCTCTGCCAGCCCTTCATCCCCCTGCTGGTGCTGCATAACTCTGCGCACCCCACCAGGCCACAGGTGAAGGACTTCAATGCAAGGGCCAACTGCAATCTCCGTCCTGCTGACTTGCCTGCTGGGGTTGGGGGCAGGTACCTGCTGCACCTCTGACACCGCTGAACGCTGCTGCCGATGAAGACCAGAGGGTCCTGAACATGTCCTAGCGATGCCGCACACGCTTGGTCCTCTGTATGGCCACAGCAGCCTCGGACATTGCTGATCTTCAGGAAAGGTAAGTAATGAGCAAAACCATTTTTCCTCTTTCACTGTCCCTGACTGGCTCTTTCCCCCTAACCCACTTCTTCATAAGCCTTCCCTACGGTCAACCCCACCTCTGACCTGGGGAGCTATTCTGAAAGACTGCTCACTAAATCCAGTAACATCCTGGTAGCCACATGCCATACCTGTGCCACCCACTTGGTGTTAGGATGCTTTTCCAAATCCAACACTGAAAATGTTCAATCCTTTTGATAAATACCCAATATTTGCAGTGAAACCTTTCAAAAAAGTCTAAAAACCACCATAATGGTCACAAATAACAGAATCAAAAGATACCATATAGATACCACATAGCCATGAGGGAGCGGGGCTATGACGTCACGAGCTACCGGCGTTGGCTCCAGCGTTCGGAACAGTTTCTTCCAAACGCTGAGCAGCGGAGTACCCCTTTAAGGCTCTTTATTTCCAATGCTCAAATTCAAATGACTGAGATTACTGGATGAGGATCTTCACAGGAGGGTTTACCACGGTGTAAGGTGTAGTTTAGGACACCAGTTTACTCACTCGTATCGGGGTATTCTGGGACTATATTTTAACATAAGAGTGTCCAAATAATGGTACCATACATAATACACTGCACAAAAAAATTAAGGGAACACTTAAACACAAGTGAGAGTCAGCTCACCTCCCCCAGTGTTCTGCGCAGATCCGCCCGGACCAGGTGCGCAACATGAATGAAGAAAAATGCAAGTGATCCAGCAGAATCTTGCTATTCCGGTTTATTGAGCATAAAATCAGTACATCAAATGGGTGGTGGAGGAATACTGGACGCGTTTCGGAGGGAGATCCGTCCTTTGTCACAGCTCATGTACACTTAAACACACAATGTAACTCCAAGTCAATGACACTTCTGTGAAATCACACTGTCCACTCAGGAAGCAACACTGATTGACAATTTCAAATGCGGGGCAAATGGAACAGACAACAGGTGGAAATTATAGGCAATTAGCAAGACACCCCCAATAAAAGAGTGGTTTTGCAGGTGGTGACCACAGACCCCTTCTCAGTTCCTATGCTTCCTGGCTGATATTTTGGTCACTTTTGAATGCTGGCGGTGCTTTCACTCTAGTGATAGCATGAGACGGAGTCTACAACCCACACAAGTGGCTCAGGTAGTGCAGGTCATCCAGGATGGTACATCAATGTGAGCTGTGGCAAGAAGGTTTGCTGTGTCTGTCAACGTAGTGTCCATAGCATGGAGGCGTTACCAGGAGACAGGCCAGTACATCAGGAGACGTGGAGGAGGTCGTAGGAGGGCAACAACCCAGCAGGACCACTACCTCCGCCTTTGTGCAAGGAGGAGGAGCACTGCCAGAGCCCTGCAAAATGACCTCCAGCAGGCCACAAATGTGCATGTGTCCACTCAAACGGTCAGAAACAGACTCTATGAGGGTGATATGAGGGCCCGACATCCACAGGTGGGGTTGTGCTTACAGCCCAACACCATGCAGGACGTTTGGAATTTTCCAGAGAACACCAAGATTGTCAATTCACCACTGGCGCCCTGTGCTCTTCACAGATGAAAGCAGGTTCACAATGAGCACATGTGACAGAGTCTGGAGACGCTGTGGAGAACATTCTGTTGCCTGCAACATCCTCCAGCATGACCGGTTTGGCGGTGGGTCAGTAATGGTGGGGGGTGGCATTTCTTTGGGAGGCCGCACAGCCCTCCATCATGTGGCACAGGGGATAAAGGGGAAGGGATAATTGGGCAGGGGAGATTAAACAACACTGGGAGATTCTACTGTAATGTTGCTTTTTATCATATTATATACAGTAGGAAATTACACTTTGGAGTAAATACAGTGCAGTATTCTGTCATTTAGGAATAATTTTGAGCATTTTTCCCAATAAGGTACATCTCTCAATAGCGGACACTGTCCGCTATTGGGAGATTCTACTGTATTATAAATTATGAAATTTAAGTAATATTACCATACCATGTCCAAATAATACTACCTTATGAAATATAAGTAATATCACCATACTATGTCCAAATAATACTACCTTATAAAATATAAGTAATATCACGATACCATGTCCAAAATATACTACCTTATAAAATATAAATAGTATTACCATACTATGTCCAAATAATACTACCTTATGAAATATAAGTAATATCACCATACTATGTCCAAATAATACTACCTTATAAAATATAAATAATATTACCATACCATGTCCAAAAAATACTGCCTTATAAAATGTAAATATCATCATACCATGTCCAAATTATACTACCTTATAAAATATAAATAATATTACCATATATTGTCCAAATAATACTTACTTATAAAATATAAATAATATTACCATACCATGTGCAAATAATACTACCTTACAAAATATAAGTAATATTACCGTATCTTGTCCAAATAATACTACCTTATAAAATATAAATAATATTACCATACCATGTCCAAAAAATACTGCCTTATAAAATGTAAATATCATCATACCATGTCCAAATTATACTACCTTATAAAATATAAATAATATTACCATATATTGTCCAAATAATACTTACTTATAAAATATAAATAATATTACCATACCATGTCCAAATAATACTACCTTACGAAATCTAAGTAATATTACAATATCACTTCCAAATTCCATTACCATACAATGGTCAAGTAACAGCGCCATGCATTGCCCAAATATTCCATGTGATTTCTATGGGGGGAAAGGGGGGGGGATAAAATAATGAAGCGATCATCCCATCTTCTCTCCCAACCCCCCCCCCCCACCCCAAAAAAACCCCCCACAAAAATAAATAAATCACTTTTTAGGTCACCTTGGTGATCTGAAGCTGATAATGCCGAGGAAGTTGTGGATGCCCGTTCATATTTCTGCAGAATATTACTCGGCTCTTTGGTATTGGAGAGGTGGTTCAGGAATAGAAAACCAGAGCTAATTTCTTCCAAAAAGTGTGCCACCCCTGTCTTCAGGTTGTGTGTGGTATTACAGCACATTTCCATTGAAGTGAATGGATACGAGTTGTAATACCACACACAATCTGAGGACAGGGGTGGCGCTTTATTTTTTTGAATAAATTAGTACTGTTTTTTTTATTCCTCGATAACCCCTTTAACCCCTTAAGGACATAGGGCGTATCCATACGCCCCCGTTTCCAAGTCCTTAAGGACCGAGGGCGTATGGATACGCCCTGAGCATTTCCGGCCCCCGCCGCTAGCCGGAGGGGAGCCGGTGCCCGATGCCTGCTGAAATCGTTCAGCAGGCATCCCGGCATATCGCCCAGGGGGGTCATTATGCCCCCCCATGTCGGCGATTGCCGCAGATCGCTGGACAATTCAGTCCAGCGATCTGCGGCGGATTCCGGGTCAATCGGGTCTCCAGTGACCCGATGACCCGGAATTACTGGCTGATCGGGGCCAGAGGCAGCAGGGGTGAGGTGGCACTGGTGCCACCTCACGATCGCCCTGATTCGTCGGCCGGTTTCCCGGCCGACCAATCAGGGCGCCTGCTGCGGGTGTCACTCCCGCAACCCGCTCCGCCCCTTTTACGGAGGACATGAGCGGGTGCGGGCAGAAGATCCCGGGTGCTGGGGACCCCGATCGCCGGCGTCCCTGTTGGGATTGGGGCCCCAGGAGCGACGGCGGCGGCGAGGGACTGACCTGTGCGGCAGCATCGTGGAGCAGCAGCAGGAGGTGAGTGACAGCCTCCTGCTGTTGCTTAGCAACAGCTCCCAGCATGCAAAAAGGGCATGCTGGGAGCTGTAGTTATGCAACAGCAGGAGGCAGACCACCACAACTCCCAGCATGCCCTTATGGGCATGCTGGGACTTGTAGTTTTGCAGCAGCTGGAGGCACATTCTTTCTATGGAAAAGTGTACCTTCAGCTGTTGTATAACTACAACTCCCAGCTTGCACAATCAGCTAAAGTGCATGCTGGGAGTTGTAGTGGTGCATCTGGTGGTTGCATAACTACAACTCCCAGCATGCCCGTTGGCTGTCGGTGACTGCTGAGAGTTGTAGTTTTGCAACAGCTGAAGGCACACTGAGTTAAGTAGCAAACCAGTGTGTCTCCAGCTGTTGCATAACTACAATCCCCATCATCCCCAGCCAATGTAGTATGCCTCCGGCTGTTGCATAACTACAAGACCCAGCATGCCCTTCCGCTGTCCGCTGGGGGTTGTAGCTTTTGCAACAGCTGAAGGCACACTGGTTGCAAAACACTGAGTTTGTTACCAAACTCGGTGTTTCACAACCTGTGTGTCTCCAGCTGTTGCAAAACTACAACTCCCAGCATGCACTGATAGACCGTACATGCTGGGAGTTGTAGTTTTGCAACAGCTGGATGTTTCCCCCCCCAATGTGAACGTACAGGGTACACTCACATGGGCGGAGGATTACAGTAAGTATCCGGCTGCAAGTTTGAGCTGCGGCAGAAAATTTCTGCCGCTGCTCAAACTGCCAGCGAGAAACTACTGTGAACCCCCGCCTGTGCGACTGTACCCTAAAAACACTACACTACACTAACACAAAATAAAATAAAAAGTAAAAAACACTACAAATACACATACTCCTACACAGTCCCCCTCCCCTCCCCAATAAAAATGAAAAACGTCTGTTACGTCACTGTTTCCAAAACGGAGCCTCCAGCGGTTGCAAAACTATAACTCCCAGCATGCACTGATAGACCGTACATGCTGGGAGTTGTAGTTTTGCAACAGCTGGATGTTCCCTCCCCCCAATGTGAACGTACAGGGTACACTCACATGGGCGGAGGATTACAGTAAGTATCCGGCTGCAAGTTTGAGCTGCGGCAAATTTTCTGCTGCCAGCGAGAAACTACTGTGAACCCCCGCCCGTGCGACTGTACCCTAAAAACACTACACTACACTAACACAAAATAAAATAAAAAGTAAAAAACACTACATATACACATACCCCTACACAGCCCCCCTCCCCTCCCCAATAAAAATGAAAAACGCCACTGTTTCCAGAACGGAGCCTCCATATACACATACCCCTACACAGCCAACGGCTGTCCGGGCATGCTGGGAGTTGTAGTTTTGCAACAGCTGGAGGCACCCTGGTTGGGAAACACTGGTCTAAGCTGTAACGTAAAATAAAAATGCATAGCCGGGGATAGGCAGCAGATTGATACCATATATATTTAATATATATAATACTCCAGAGTAACAATCATACAGACATACAGCTCCATAATGTGCTCTGCTCTTCGTGTGTATTATACAGCACTAGTGAGGGGTCTGGTTTATGTTACTCTGCGTGGGATTTTGTTTCCAGCTCCTACTAAACCCATCCAACATTTTGTCTGCGAGCTGTGCCAGAACGAAGACATAAAAGGCGAGCAGCTGGGACACATTAAGGAAGGAGCAGGGTTTTTTTCCTTTTTTTTTTTTTTATTGAGGAAAGGAGTGAAGGAGCTAGAATTGGGAAAACAGGACCTCCTCTAAAAGAGAAAGCTAGTGCTAATATGTTCATTTACATTAGACAAAGTCATTGTTTTTGTAACCTCTTAATTTATAAATAGGGGGGGGGGGAGATCTGTACAGAGGAAAAGTTGCTGAGTTGCCCATAGCAACCAATAAGATAGTTTCTTTCATTTTCCAGAGGACTTTTCAAAAATAAAAGAAGCGATCTGATTGGTTGCCATGGGCAACTCAGCAACGTTTCCTCTGGACAGGTTTTGATAAATCTCCCCCATACTGTATTAGTAAATTTACTCTATCATCTATCTATCTCATATCTATCTATCTATCTATCTCATATCTATCTGTCTAATATCTATCTATCTATCTATCTATCTATCTATCTCATATCTATCTATCTATCATCTATCTATCTCATATCTATCTATCTATCTCATATCTATCTGTCTAATATCTATCTATCTATCTATCTATCTCATATCTATCTATCTATCAATCAATCTATCTCATATCTATCTATCTCATATCTATCTATCTATCTATCTATCTATCTATCTATCTATCTCATAGCTATCTATCTATCTATCTCATATCTATCATCTATCTATCTCTCTATCTATCTCATATCTATCTATCTATCTATCGATCTATCTCATATCTATCATCTATCTATCTATCTATCTATCTATCTCATATCTATCTATCTCATATCTATCTTTCTATCTACCTATCTCATATCTATCTATCTGTTCATATTTCTATCTATCTACAATGGTGATCAAAAGTTTGGGCACCCCAGGTAAAAATTTGCATTAATGTGCATAAAGAAGCCAAGGAAAGATGGAAAAATCTCCAAAAGGCATCAAATTACAGATTAGACTTTCTTATAATATGTCAACAAAAGTCAGATTTTATTTCCATCATTTACACTTTCAAAATAAAAGAAAACAAAAAAATGGCATCTGCAAAAGTTTGGGCAGCCGGTAGAATTTATAGCATGCACTGCCCCCTTTGCAAAGCTGAGACCTGCCAGTGTCATGGATTGTTCTCAATCATCATCTGGGAAAACCAGGTAATGTCAATCTCAAAGGTTTTAAATGTCCAGACTCATCTGACCTTGCCCCAACAATCAGCACCATGGGTTCTTCTAAGCAGTTGTCTAGAAATCTGAAACTGAAAATAGTTGACGCTTACAAAGCTGGAGAAGGCTATAAGAAGATAGCAAAACGTTTTCAGATGTCAGTATCCTCTGTTCGGAATATAATTAAGAAATGGCAGTCATCAGGAACAGTAGAAGTTAAAGCAAGATCTGGAAGACCAAGAAAAATATCAGACAGAATAGCTCGCAGGATTGTGAAAAAAACTATTCAAAACCCATGTTTGACTGCACAATCCCTCCAGAAAGATCTGGCAGACACTGGAGTTGTGGTACACTATTCCACTATAAAGAGATACTTGTACAAATATGGTCTTCATGGAAGAGTCATCAGAAGAAAACCTCTTCTACGTCCTCACCACAAAAATCAGCATTTGAACTTTGCAAATGAACATATAGACAAGCCTGATGCATTTTGGAAACAAGTTCTGTGGACCGATGAGGTTAAAATTGAACTTTTTGGCCGGAATGAGCAAAGGTACGTTTGGAGAAGAAGGGGAACAGAATTTAATGAAAAGAACCTCTGTCCAACTGTTAAGCATGGGGGTGGATCAATCATTCTTTGGGGTTGTATTGCAGCCAGTGGCACAGGGAACATCTCACGAGTAGAAGGAAAAATGGATTCAATAAAATTATTAAAAAACACCTCAAAATCCATGGGGGTTACATCAAGAGGCGTACACTAAAGGTTTTGCCATGGCCTTCACAATCTCCTGACCTCAACATAATTGAAAATCTATGGATAGACCTTAAATGAGCAGTGCGTGACAGACAGCCCAGAAAGCTCAAAGAACTGGAAGACTTTTGTAAGGAAGAATGGGCAAAGATACCTCAAACAAGAATTGAAAGACTCTTGGCTGGCTACAAAAAGCGTTTACAAGCTGTGATACTTGCCAAAGGGGGCAGTACAAGATATTAACTCTGCAGGGTGCCCAAACTTTTGCAGATGCCATTTTTTTATATTCTGTTATTTTGAATGTCTAATCTGTAATTTGATGCCTTTTGGAGATGTTTCCATCTTTCCTTGGCTTCTTTATGCACATGAATGCAAATTTTTACCTGGGGTGCCCAAACTTTTGATCCCCACTGTATCTATCTATCTATCTATCTATCTCATATCTATCTATCTTTCTGTGGTGTACCGGATTGCATCCATTACCTTATGGTGAGGTCCCCAAAGTCAGAGTCCCTAGGTACCGGTGGGGTCCTCATCAATAGCTAGCCCCTTGTCACCCCTTTAATAGTTAATATTATTCAAATTCAATGTGTAAATATGTAAATAAAGTGTACTTACCTTGTTGTGGCATCGCAGGACCTGCGGGTCACGTGATGCATTCCAAAAACTCTATGGTTTTCTGGTTCAAGGACCTTTGGAGGAAGTCAGGTGATCGCCCACCATGCATTGTAATGGTGAGTGACAGCTGACACGGACCAATCCAAAACGACCCTGTCCCTGCCCATATAAGGGAGCGGCGGCCATTATTCTCTCTCTTTCCTCATGGGCTGCTGATGGAGGAGGATCTGTGCAGCTGTCATCAGCAGTGACTAGGCCCCAGCCTTGCGGCAATGGCCATTTTTTTTTACAAAACTGTGAGTTATCTAAATCCCTGTTAACTCTGCAAGATCACCGGACCTAAATATACCCCTAAATCCGGATGGATCTCTGCACCAATCCTAATTCTAATAGTCCTTTGGATAAGTCAATGGTCCGCAGCATCTGTCAATCACTGCCGTGCTATATAGAGACTGTATTGCTAAGACTGTTGCTGTTAATTGGATGTACCGCAAGTACCTCATAGTTACATAGTTACATAGTTAGTACGGTCGAAAAAAGACATATGTCCATCAAGTTCAACCAGGGAATTAAGGGGTAGGGGTGTGATTAAGGGGTAGGGGTGTGAAAAGTTTATGCAAGTTCAAGTTCATTTCTATTGTGGACCTTCATTCATTTAAGCACGCACCTATCGTTTCTGGGAAGGGTGGCGATAGGCCGAAGATTTAGCTCAGCGTATTAACCCACACCCTGGCGTCACGAGTGACAGGGGTCAAATTAACCCCTCATATACCGAAGCAACACCCCAACTACACTACACCCCAAGGCAGTTACCACAAAATCTTTTTGCCATCACGAACAGGATTCAGGTGTGTGCCTACTACTATTGCCACTAGTAAAAGTGTACTCCCCCCCCAAGTAACGAACTTTATTCATGTGCTGTGAACCATGTTGTTGTGTACGGGAGTGGTGTCCGTGGTGCGCCATACAAAGAGAAAAGTAAGGGGGGAGGCGAAAATTTATCTGCAACTAAGATGTGTAAACTGCGCAATGAGTTCATGCTGCGATCCTCTGGTCCGGTCTGCACAGGCAGAGCTGAACTGCTGCCTGGAAAGCGCGCAAAGAAGGCCCACGCTGCGCCACACCCCGCCCCTGGGCGTGGCAGCCGAAAGAGAACTTGGAGATACAGGAGTCGTTTTTGGGAAGGCCAGAAGTCGGGGCTGTACCGATGACGTCCCTCCTGCCGGCCGCCATTTTGGGGAAGCCCACTATAAAAGACGCCACGCACAGCGACCTCTTCAGTCTGCACAGGGAGCCGGAGAGTACAGACATGGCGGAGAGCAGCATTCCACGTGGTGAAGATGGCAAAA
Source organism: Hyla sarda (assembly GCF_029499605.1). Lineage (NCBI taxonomy): Eukaryota > Metazoa > Chordata > Amphibia > Anura > Hylidae > Hyla > Hyla sarda. Next base: position 22,525,617 of record NC_079193.1, read on the forward strand.
TGGCGCCGGAACAGCGGAAAGTTGTGGCAGTCGCAGCCCGACTTTTCCAAGAACTTGCTGACCGTCTGCAGCGGTTGTCATTAGATGAAGAGGGGGCCTGCAATCTTCCCCCATTGCCTGATGATGATGACGATTGGCTAGAGACACCTCCAGTGGAGAGCGCAGGGACACCTGGAGGTCCATCGCCGGTGAGACTGTCCCCCATCGGAGGAGTCTGCAGTGAGTACCCCGCCAGAGGCGGCCTATTCTTCCTCCTCCAGCCCTGAAGCTAAAATACCTCTATCTACTTTGCCAAGTGCACGACCATGCTTACCAGATTTGCCCCAGTGGATCTTTGGGGGCGAGCCGGGACTCATCGAGTATATGCACGCGGTTCTACAACCTATACCTGGGAAGCCACTCCCACCAATTCCAGCCGCGTAAAGGGCCCGTCAAGAAGCCGAGCTGGCTGAACTGATGGACAGATTAAAGGCCGGGTACAGAGAACTGTATTCCCCTAAGCATGTGCATTTGCCTCCTGAAGAAAGAATTCACTACCAGGAGAATACTAAAGAAATGGAAGCTTTATCCATCCGCAAATGGGACCATCCCCGAGAAGGGGAGGAGCCTCTAAAACGACGAATAGCAACTGTGGCCAAGTTCGACAAGGTCAGAGGTTATGGGACACTCCTAGATTGCCACACAGGGCAAACCATCCTCGTAAACCGGCGAGCAGTGCAGAGGCCATATCTTCATAAGAAGTTCTACTCCTTGGAGGTGGGTGAAATTGTGGAGTACACCCCCGTCCAGAGCCTGTGTGGAGAATGGGCTGCAGCGGTCACAAGACCAACAGCCCCAACACAGCTTCCCTTCAAATACTTTCCGTCTACAGATTGGGAATCGGATCCCTTCAACCTGAGGCCGAAATGGTCTGCTCCTGATGCCTCTACCAATGCACTCAAGGAGGAGGAACCTCTACAGCATCAATCATCTTCTGTGTACAGTAAAGTGCGAAGTCCTGCTCAAGTTCAAGAAAGTAAGCCTAAATTGCGGGCACCAAAGACCGTACCTAGACCCTCTCGGAGCAATGAGAGCTTGTCTGTTCCAGAGGGTACCAACGCACGTACCTAGGCCCTCTCGGAGCAATGAGTGTTTGCCTCCTGCACAGGTACCAACGTATGTACCAAGGCCCTCTTCCGACGTGGAGAGTTTTCCTGCTTCCAGGGTACCGACGAAAGTGTTTTGCCCCACTCCTGATATGGTGATGGTGCTAAAACCCTATGCACCAACTGTGATCCCGGCCATTAAGCCTTTGGCCACTCTAAATCCTACTGTTAACCATTCAACTCTGACCAATGGGGTGTGGGAGAGTTACATTAACTCCTCGCCTGCTCCAGATGTTGGCAGATATAGAGGAACTACAAGAGGCACAAGAAGATTCAGAAGAAATGTCTTTTGAAGGACTATAAAGTAATGTTTATTGCTTTTCTATGCTAACCACTTTTGTTTTTCAGTAACCAAAGTCCAAGACATGTGCCTAGCAGGACTGTGCTAAGATTGTTCCAGTTTCAAGTTCAGCAACGTAACCATCAAGCTTTGTGCCTGACCATCAGGTCAAGAGACTCCTAGCCAGTAGGAGATTCGTAAGTTTTGTGCCCGGCTGATTGTGGTAAAGCCGTGCTTCCCATAGACTCCTAGTGTAGGTGGACTGCAGATCCTTACACGTCCGTTCTATGTACATAACCCTATATTTATAGGACTCTCTCCTAAATGTTGCACTTATCAGGTGTATACGGCTGAACCTTGTTGGAGTGTTAATAAATGTATCATAAAGATGTATATGGTTCTTGTACACAAGAAAAATAGCTTCATGTCTGTGTACATGAAAAGTAAGTAAAGGTTGTACACAGAAAATTGCCCACTATATGCACGTGTACACCAAACACAAAAATGTAAATAATAGTTACATAGTTACATAGTTAGTACGGTTGAAAAAAGACATGCGTCCATCAAGTTCAACCAGGGAATTGAAGGGTAGGGGTGTGGCGCGATATTGGGGAAGGGATGAGATTTTATATTTCTGCATAAGCATTAATGTTATTTTGTTCCAGGAATGTATCTAACCCTGTTTTAAAGCTGTGAAATTTTCCTGCTGTGACCAGTTCCTGAGGTAGACTGTTCCATAAGTTCACAGTTCTTATGGTAAAGAAGGCGTGTCGCCCCTTGAGACTAAACCTTTTCTTCTCCAGACGTAGGGAGTGCCCCCTCGTCCTTTGGGGGGGGGGGGGTTTAACCTGGAACAGTTTTTCTCCATATTTTTTGTATACCTGTACATACAAAGGTCTAAAAATGCTAAAAGGTGTTTTAGTAGTTGCTCAATGGGTGACTCTCTTGGCTCCTCCGAGAGTAACATTGTTTCTAGTCGCCAATCGCTAGTACCTGTCTCAACAAAATTAACAGGGTAAACTACCCTTAAGGTACCAAGATTCACATTCAGTACCTGCTCACATAGTACCTTTTATAACCCACTTCAATGCCCTACCTATAACTTTTCAGTACTCTAGACTACTCACTTAAATGTACTACTTCAGTCTATTTCAGTACATACACAAAAACAAAATGTATCTCACATTCAAAAAACACTTAGGAATTGTAGCCCATTGATACCCAATTCCTGCCACTGTTAGGTACACTCATATTTCTCTTCTCTGTATTGCGTGTGTGAGATGCTCTACCTAGCCAGTAGGTGCTCTTGCGAGTATAGAATTAATCATGTAGTTCTAAAGGTAACCTAGGTAGGTTATTTTGAAGTGCTCTAGGGGTAAGTAGCGTGTAGCCGATAGAACCTAGCAGCCAATCTTACTGTGACCTAGCTTCCGGCTAGCCAGTATACCTTTCGTGTACTAACAGGTTACTCATTGTTGGCAAAAAAAGAAAAAGAATGTGTGAGATTCCAAAATGTTTAGTCAGCTTGAAGCTAAATGTATAAAGAGCTATACTAATGTCTAGTTAGCCTCATAAAATGTGTAAGAGAGCTAAAACAAAATGTCTTAGGAGCTAACCACTAAATGTCAGATAGCTGCCTAATTGTTTAGTAAGCTTAGAATGTATAGTAAGCTTAATTAAAATGTTTAAGAAGCTAGAAACTAAAGGTCTAGATAGCTTCATAATTGTCCAGGAAGCCTTTATAATTGTCTAGTAGGATTACTAGTCTAAAAATGTTTAAAATGCCTAGAAAAAAATATCTAGTAGGTTTAAAAGTACCTAATGTGCATAAAAGTTTTGTCAGGATATAGATTCTGTCTAGTTAGCAATCCTGTTCTCCCTGCCCTAGTCCCTCTGCCTTAGGGGACAGGCGTCGGGGTCGACTTGTGTTAAGTAAGGGGGTTTGTGGTGTCCTGGTACCGGATTGCATCCGTTACCTTGCGGTGAGGTCCCCAAAGTCAGAGTCCCTAGGTACCGGTGGGGTCCTCATCAATAGTTAACCCCTTGTCACCCCTTTAATAGTTAAAATTATTCAAATTCAATGTGTAAATTTGTAAATAAAGTGTACTTACCTTGTTGTGGCATCGCAGGACCTGCGGATCACGTGATGCGTTCCAAAAACTCTATGGTTTTCTGATTCAAGGACCTTTGGAGGAAATTACCATGATTGCCCACCATGCATTGTAACGGTGAGTGACAGCTGACACGGACCAATCCAAAACGGCCCTGCCCATATAAGGGAGCGGCGGCCATTAATCTCTCTCTTTCCTCGTGGGCTGCTGATGGAGGAGGATCTGTGCAGCTGCCATCAGCAAGGCTAGGCCCAAGCCTTGCAGAAACGGCCATCTTTACAAAATTGTGAGTTATCTAAATCCCTGTTAACTCTGCAAGATCACCGGACCTAAATGTACCCCTATATCCGGACGGATATCTGCACCAATCCTAATTCTAATAGTCCTTTGGATAAGTCAATGGTCCTCAGCATCTGTCATTCACTGCCGTGCTATATAGAGACTGTATTGCTAAGACTGTTGCTGTTAATTGGATGTACCGCAAGTACCTCAGTAAAGTTTATACAAGTTCAAGTTCATCTCTATTGTGGACCTTCATTCATTTAAGCACGCACCTATCGTTTCTGGGAAGGGGGGCGATAGGCCAAAGATTTACCTCAGCGTATTAACCCACACCCTGGTGTCACAAATGACATGTGTCAAATTAACCCCTCATATACCAAAGCAACACCGCAACTACACTACACCCCAAGGCACTTACCACATTTATATCTCATATCTATCTATCTATTATTTATTTAATTTATATTTAATCTATCTATTATTTATTTATATTTTATCTATTTATCGATCTATCTATTTATCTACCCATCTAATATCTATCTATCGTTCTCTTATCTATCTATCTATCTATCTATCTATCTATCTATCTATATATCTATCTATCTAGGACTGTGCAGCTGTAGCTGTAGGACTACACAGTTCTTTCTATGATCATAGAGATGAGTGCAGGGAGGGAATAGAAAGGACTGTGCAGCTGTAACTGTATGACCACACAGTTCTCTCTATGATCATAGAGATGAGTGCAGGCAGGGGATAGAGAGGACTGTGCAGCTGTGACTGTATGGACACACAGTTCTTTCTATGATCATAGAGCTGAGTGCAGGGAGGGGAAAGAGAGGACTGTGCAGCTGTAACTGTATGGCCAGACAGTTCTCTCTATGATCATAGAGATGAGTGAAGGGAGGGGGTAGAGAGGACTATGCAGCTGTAACTGTATGACCACACAGTCCTCTCTATGATCATAGAGATGAGTGCAGGGAGGGGATAGAGAGGACTATGCAGCTGTAACTGTATGACCACACAATTCTCTCTATGATCATAGAGATGAGTGCAGGGAGGGGATAGAGAGGACTGTGCAGCTGTAACTGTACGACCACACAGTCCTCTCTATGATCATAGAGATGAGTGCAGGGAGGGGATAGAGAGGACTGTGCAGCTGTAACTGTACGACCACACAGTCCTCTCTATGATCATAGAGATTAGTGTTGGGCGCGAATATTCGCATTTCAAATTTGCTATATATTCAAAATTATGAATATTCACTTTTTCCCCGCATATGCGCACATTCCTTCTTTCACTTGTGGGCCAATTAGAATGATGCAAATACACTTGTCAGAGGTTATCAACAACATCCCTAGCAACCAATAGTAAAGTTGCCCTCCTCCTCACTGTTTTCTTTCTTGAATACACGAATATGCGAATTTTCACATATGCGAATTTCGCATATGCAAATATAATGAATACGCGAAATTTACGAATATAGGACGAATATTCGTCTATATATTCATGAAATATCGCAAATTTGAATGTGGGCAATGCCGCTCATCACTAACAGATGAGTGCAGGGAGGGAATAGAGAGGACTGTGCAGCTGTAACTGTATGACCACACAGTTCTCTCTATGATCATAGAGATGAGTGTCGGGAGGGGATAGAGAGGACTGTGCAGCTGTAACTGCTATTCATAATTTGCCCATTAATTAAGGGGAAATTGAGTATATGGGTAATAAGGGAAGCCTCTATACCTATGCCACAAAGAGGATAATTTAGGTGCTATAAACTGGTATTATTCTGCTCCTGTAAGGCAGTATTTTTTGGCATGTAAGGCAGTTTGCTTTAATTTGGGTATATCTACACCAGTGCCATCTGAGCTTTGTGTGAAACTTTTATTTGATCATTATGGACAATTCTTTTGGGACCATAGTGGTGTTTTTAGACTGGGTCATGCTTTATAAAAGGAATCTGTCATCTCTTTTTGCTGCACCTTTCCTGGAGCTAATGGTAGTTGCCAAACAAATAAAATAACCATTTTATTTCTCAGCCAAGTGTCAGGGAGGCGGAGCCCAGCCGCTTAAGTGCCACAAGCCAGCACACCCTCTTGCTCACCATCACCCTCAGCTCCTTTTTAATTGAAAACCAAGCTCTGTCCATTAGTCAAGGAGAGGGGGTGAGATACGAGGGCAAGCAGAGAGGCTCCCCAGGCTGTGACTCTTGAGCAGTTTAGCTCCGCCTCCTTGACATTTGGCTCAGAAATAAAAAGGGTTTCTACGGGCTCAGCAGCCACCGTCAGCTCCAGTAAAGGTTCCGTTTGCTTTTAACAGCCCTAACAGTTATCTATGCTAAGAAATGTTGTTACACAGACATTATTTGGAATTTTGTTACATTGTATCTGCAGTTTGTCTTTTAGCTGTTTTATGACTGTTCAGAGCCTCTGTGGACTTTTTATACAGCCCTAAACATCTCTAGTGTAAAGGAGTACTCCGCCTCCAGACATCTTATCCCCTATCCTTTGGGAAGGGGATAAGGTGTCTAGCTTCGGAGTACTCCTTTAAGCTAGAGATGTTTAGGGCTGTATAAAAGGTCCATAATCAGACAGGGAACAAAAAGTTGTTGGTGAAGGGAATTGACTGAATACTTTTACATGTATGCAGCATTTCATTCCCAGCACTGTCATGCACAAAACTCCAGCCCCAGCACATGCCTCTTGTGCTTTTTTTTAATGCACATTTTTTCCCTGTGTAGTCATTGCCTCAGTAATGTCTGCCACAAGTACACTTTTCTTGGAGCGTGCAGTAAGGAGATACAATTCCATGTGCTTTTCAGATTTGCTGAATGTAAAAACACTTTATCAGACCCCTGCATGTTAGTGTTTTCTAGCAAAAGGCCATTTCACTTATATGACTAGTGTTGAGCGCGAATATTCGAAATGCAAAGTTTTACCACAAATCACTATATATGACCCCCCCCCCCTCTTCTATAGACAGGGGCTGCATCTCCTCCTTAACTTGTCAGCCATAAAAACAATGATATACTTATAGGGGTACTCCGCTGCTCAGCGTTTGGAACAAACTGTTCCGAACACTGGAGCCGATGCTGGGAGCTCGTGATGTCATAGCCTCGCCCCCTTATGGCGTCTTGCAACGCCCCTTCAATGCAAGTCTATGGGAGAAGGCATGACAGCCATCATGCCCCCTCCCATAGACTTGCATTGAAGGGGCGGGGCATGACATCATGAAGGGGCGTGGCAATGACGTCACAAGCTCCCAGCGTTGGCTCCAGCGTTCGGAACAGTTTATTCCAAACGCTGAGCAGCCGAGTACCCCTTTAAAGACAATGGCCGGTACTTATCATTGTGTTTACCCTTTTTATTCCGTCCATATTTGGCGCTATATTGGCGCAAGTGTCCTTTTTTTTGCACCTTTTTTTGCACCTTTTTTGTGCCTTTTGGTTTACACATTTCTGATGATTTTGAGTTGTAATCCACTGATTTCAGCAATACACATGATATGGACGGGTTTTATGATCTGTGCCTTCCTTTTTTGTGAAAAGGTGCAAAAAGGGCACAAAACCACCGAAAAGTCTCTAAAACTACACCAGCCCAGACTTATCTTAGCTTTTTGGTGAAGAGTGAAATTTCAGAAAACGTGACCAGCACAAAATGTATCAAATGCCCGGTGACTATTTTATAAATTTGGTGCTGCTACACGTTACAGCACACAAAAAAGGTGTAGAAAAATGCTTCACTTACACCTACAATGATGAATGGCCCCCAATATCTTATCCTAAAGAGACTGAACGGTCTGGGGATACAAAGTTATTTACAAACACAGAATTAAAGGGGTACTACAGAGAAAAAATTTTTTTCAAATCAACTGACTGCAGAAAAATATACAGATTTGCAAATTACTACTATTAAAAAATCTTACTCCTTCCAGTACTTATCAGCTGCTGTATGCTCCAGAGAAAGTTGTGTAGTTCTTTCCAGTCTGACCACAGTGCTCTCTGCTGCCACCTCTGTCCGTGTCAGGAAATGTCCACTTTCTGGCACCAGTTGATTTGAAAACATCCCCCCCCCCTCCGGAGTACCCCTTTTAATGAGATTCAAGCATTTTAGAACATCTAAGGCAGTTTACCAACCTCAGTGCCTCCGGCTGTTGCAAAACTACAACTCCCAGCATGCCCTGACACCCTGGTTGGGAAACACTGTTATTGGTATTCATAGCTTAAGGGTACGTTCACACGGAGCGCATCCGCAGCATATATGATGCTGTGGATGCGCTGACGGCACACAGAGTTACAGTAGAGTGAGCAGCATGGAGCTCGTTCTGCCGTAACTCTGTGTGTGCCAGAAGCTCATTCGCAGCGTCAAATATGCTGCGGATGCACTTTTGTGTGAACATACCTTTAAGTGATGTTTTTTTCCCCCTATTTCTTTTTTTGTGGACAACTAGGCCCAGGCTGCTTTAAAAAAAAAAAAAAAAAGGGCACCTATACGTATACTTACCCTCCTCACTCGCCCAACCCCGCCGCTGTCACTGAGTTGGTCCCCGCTACGCAGCACTTCCTTGTGTCGGCACCAGGACCTGCCCTCTCAGCCAATCACAAGCCTCAGTGGTGTCCTGCCTCAGCCACTGCTTGGCTGAGCAGGCAGGTCCTTGTGCCGACACCAACACAAGTGATAGTGATGGGTAAGTATATGTTTCTTTTCTAGTTAAAAAACTTAAGAATACCCCTTTAACACGTAGAAGGACAGCAACATATATTGTACATAAATATGAGAATATCTTTTAGGAAAAGGTGGACGCAAAATTGTTGTACTGGGTATCTGCCTATTGTCTCATGTATGGAAAGATGGGGGATGGTTGGGGCTGCTATCAGTTTCCCTTTGTATCAGGAGGAGCTGACAGACATTCATTTTCACCTCAAGAACTTGGATTTAACCTCTTATTGTCTTGAGGCTAATTTCTAGAGAGCTACTGGACTTGCTAAGACTTGTACATTACATACCGAGGATCATGGTTGTTGGCAATAAAAAATGTTTATTACAGGGCTAAAAACATCTTTAATTTAAATATCAGAAAAGAGGGGAAATATTTATTTGTTGTGCTTTAGAATTCATTAAATAAAGGAAATGTTCATCTTTACTCACAACCTAACAGTATTTTACAATATTTATTTGTAAACTCCAACAGAAAAAAACAAACAAACAAAAGAAAGGGATAAGTAGCTTTGCAAATATATTACATTACTTATCCTCTACTGATCCTGAGTTATATCCTGTACTATACCCCAGAGCTGTACTCACTATTCTGCTGGTGAGGTCACTGTGTACATACATTACATTACTTATCCTGTACTGATCCTGAGTTATATCCTGTATTATACCCCAGAGCTGTACTCACTATTCTGCTGGTGAGGTCACTGTGTACATACATTACATTACTTATCCTGTACTGATCCTGAGTTATATCCTGTATTATACCCCAGAGCTGTACTCACTATTCTGCTGGTGAGGTCACTGTGTACATACATTACATTATTTATCCTCTACTGATCCTGAGTTATATCCTGTACTATACCCCAGAGCTGTACTCACTATTCTGCTGGTGAGGTCACTGTGTACATACATTACATTACTTATCCTGTACTGATCCTGAGTTATGTCCTGTACTATACCCCAGAGCTGTACTCACTATTCTGCTGGTGAGGTCACTGTGTACATACATTACATTACTTATCATCTACTGATCCTGAGTTATATCCTGTATTATACTCCAGAGCTGTACTCACTATTGTGCTGGTGAGGTCACTGTGTACATACATTACATTACTTATCCTCTACTGATCCTGAGTTGTATCCTGTATTATACCCCAGAGCTGCACTCACTATTCTTCTGGTGGGGTCACTGTGTACATACATTACATTACTTATCCTCTACTGATCCTGAGTTATATCCTGTATTATACCCCAGAACTGTACTCACTATTCTGCTGGTGGGGTCACTGTGTACATACATTACATTACTTATCCTGTACTGATCCTGAGTTATATCCTGTATTATACCCCAGAGCTGTACTCACTATTCTGCTTGGGGGGGTCACTGTGTACATACATTACATTACTTATCCTGTACTGATCCTGAGTTATATCCTGTATTATACCCCAGAACTGTACTCACTATTCTGCAGGTGAGGTCACTGTGTACATACATTACATTACTTATCCTGTACTGATCCTGAGTTATATCCTGTATTATACTCCAGAGCTGTCCTCACTATTCTGCTGGTGGGGTCACTATGTACATACATTACATTACTTATCCTGTACTGATCCTGAGTTATATCCTGTATTATACTCCAGAGCTGTACTCACTATTCTGCTGGGGGGGGGGGAGCTGTACTTACTATTCTGCTGGTGGGATCACTGTGTACATACATTACATTACTTATCCTGTACTGATCCTGAGTTATATCCTGTATTATTTTCTCTCTTAGGATACATTCACACTACGGAATTCCCGCGGAACTTAACATTAGTATGAATGGGTCTCCGCGAGACCAGTTCACACTGCGGAATTTCAGCGGCGGGAAATTCCGCCGCTGAAATTGTTCTGCGCAAAGAAAGAACATGTTCATTATTTGCGCGGATTCCGCGAGCACTGCATCAATGGTGACAGCTCAGTGCACCGCAGCCCTAGCGCCGAAGTATTTTCGGCGACAATGTTTATTTGTAAACTCCAACAGAAAAAAACAAACAAACAAAAGAAAGGGATAAGTAGCTTTGCAAATATATTACATTACTTATCCTCTACTGATCCTGAGTTATATCCTGTACTATACCCCAGAGCTGTACTCACTATTCTGCTGGTGAGGTCACTGTGTACATACATTACATTACTTATCCTGTACTGATCCTGAGTTATATCCTGTATTATACCCCAGAGCTGTACTCACTATTCTGCTGGTGAGGTCACTGTGTACATACATTACATTATTTATCCTCTACTGATCCTGAGTTATATCCTGTACTATACCCCAGAGCTGTACTCACTATTCTGCTGGTGAGGTCACTGTGTACATACATTACATTACTTATCCTGTACTGATCCTGAGTTATGTCCTGTACTATACCCCAGAGCTGTACTCACTATTCTGCTGGTGAGGTCACTGTGTACATACATTACATTACTTATCATCTACTGATCCTGAGTTATATCCTGTATTATACTCCAGAGCTGTACTCACTATTGTGCTGGTGAGGTCACTGTGTACATACATTACATTACTTATCCTCTACTGATCCTGAGTTGTATCCTGTATTATACCCCAGAGCTGCACTCACTATTCTTCTGGTGGGGTCACTGTGTACATACATTACATTACTTATCCTCTACTGATCCTGAGTTATATCCTGTATTATACCCCAGAACTGTACTCACTATTCTGCTGGTGGGGTCACTGTGTACATACATTACATTACTTATCCTGTACTGATCCTGAGTTATATCCTGTATTATACCCCAGAGCTGTACTCACTATTCTGCTTGGGGGGGTCACTGTGTACATACATTACATTACTTATCCTGTACTGATCCTGAGTTATATCCTGTATTATACCCCAGAACTGTACTCACTATTCTGCAGGTGAGGTCACTGTGTACATACATTACATTACTTATCCTGTACTGATCCTGAGTTATATCCTGTATTATACTCCAGAGCTGTCCTCACTATTCTGCTGGTGGGGTCACTATGTACATACATTACATTACTTATCCTGTACTGATCCTGAGTTATATCCTGTATTATACTCCAGAGCTGTACTCACTATTCTGCTGGGGGGGGGGGAGCTGTACTTACTATTCTGCTGGTGGGATCACTGTGTACATACATTACATTACTTATCCTGTACTGATCCTGAGTTATATCCTGTATTATTTTCTCTCTTAGGATACGTTCACACTACGGAATTCCCGCGGAACTTAACATTAGTATGAATGGGTCTCCGCGAGACCAGTTCACACTGCGGAATTTCAGCGGCGGGAAATTCCGCCGCTGAAATTGTTCTGCGCAAAGAAAGAACATGTTCATTATTTGCGCGGATTCCGCGAGCACTGCATCAATGGTGACAGCTCAGTGCACCGCAGCCCTAGCGCCGAAGTATTTTCGGCGACAATGCCCTAGAGTGGCATTGGAAACAGGCAACAAACATACTTTCAGACACATCCTAGGTGTGTCTAGGTGTTGTCTGATGGTGGGGCAGGCCAATCCGGTGGGCTATCTATCTGCCTTTTATCATTATGCTCTTGCCGCTTACTTCCGGCATGCTGGTGGGGCTTTGCTGTGAGCCAATCCCCCGGCCCAAGTAAATTCAACCAGGGCAGGGACGCTCCTGCTTTGGATGCTGGCAGTAGACATGCCACACGTAGACACGTCTGCTCTCTAGTCCCTGCCCTGGCTGCTCTGAGCAGGAGGAGAACATCTGGATCCTCTGTCACAGCCGCCAGTCCAGTAACTAGATGGTCTGATCGCTGTGTCCACTGTGCAGCACTGCACTATGGTGCCAGGAGAGAGGAGTCTGTCAGACAACAGAGAAGTCATAGGGAGAAGGTCAGGGTGGTCTGGGGGGACCGAGGTTCTGGAGGAGGACTAAGAATCTGTGGGGGATGGTCTGGAGGGGAGGGGTCTGTAGGAGGAATTAGAGGTGGGGGAGGCTGAGGGGTGTTGGGGGGCCTAAGGGGTATGGAGGAGACTTAAGGGTCTGGAGGAGACTTAGGGGGTCTGAGGGAGCTTAGGTTATGGAGGAGGACTTAGGGGTCTGAGTGAACTTAGGGTTCTGGAGGGGGAATGGGCTTAGGTTCTGGAGAAGGAATTAGTGGTCTGGAAGGACTTAGGGGTCTGAAAGAAGATTTAGGGGTTTGGAGGAGGACTTAGGGGACTTAGGGGTCTGGGGGGGCTAAGGGGTCTGGGGGGAACTTAGGGGTCCTGGGGGACTGAGGGATCTGGAGAAGGACTGAAGGCTCTGGAGAGGACTGAGGATTCTGAAGAAGGACTTAGGGATCTGGGAGAAAGAGGGGTCTGGGAGGAGAGAACAGAGGGGTCTATAGGAGGACTGAGGGGTCTGGAGTAGAATTTAGGGTTCTTGAGTAGGACAAGGGGTCTGTGGGGGACTGAGGGCTCTGGAGGAGGACTGAGAGGTCAGCTAAACTGAGAATAAACAGTGTGGATGTATTATATTCAGAGGGTACAGTGTATGTCAGTATTATATTCAGAGGGTACAGGGTGTGGCAGTATTATATCCAGAGGGTACAGTGTGTGTCAGTATTATCTTCAGAGGGTACAGTGTGTGTCAGGGTTATATTTAGGGGAACTGTGTGTAAGGATTATCTCCAAGGAGTAGTATGTGTGGCAGTATTAAAATCAGAGGTTACAGTGTGTGGTGGGGTTATATTTAGAAGTTACAGTGTCTGCTAGTATTATTTTCAGAGGGTACAGTGTGTGGCAGGGTTATATTTAGGGGCACAGTGTGTAGCAGGATTATTTTCAAGGGGTACAGTATGTGGCAGAGTTATATTTAGAGGATTCGGTGTGTGTCAGTGTTATAATCAGAGGATACAGTGTGTGTCAGTTATAATATATTTAGAGCGTAGAGGGTGCGGCAGGGTTAAATTCCTGGGTACAGTGTGTGGAAGTTTTTTTTTTTTACAGGGCACAGTATGTGGCGGGGTTATATTCAAAGGGTACAGTGTGTGGAGGGTTATATTTAGAGGGTTCAGTGTGTCACAGAGTTTTATTTAGAGGGTACAGTGTGTGGCAGTGTTATATTCAGGGGATACAGTGTGTGGTAGTATTATATTCAGAGGGTACAGTATGTGGTAGCATTATATTCAGAGGATACAGTGTGTGGTAGTATTATATTCAGAGGGTACAGTGTGTGGTAGTATTATATTTAGGGGATACAGTGTGTGGTAGTATTATATTCAGAGGGTACAGTGTGTGGTAGCATTATATTCAGAGGGTACAGTGTGTGGTAGCATTATATTCAGGGGATACAGTGTGTGGTAGTATTATATTCAGAGGGTACAGTGTGTGGTAGCATTATATTCAGAGGATACAGTGTGTGGCACCATTGTATTCAGATACTTGCGGTATTGCTGAACAGGTCCAGACAGAGAAAAAATCCCAGGTTGGTTGCTGGGCGCACAATGCTGATAGCTGATGGCTGAAAACCACGGGCACTGTGGATCATAAAAGGATTTGTTTTATATTGCAATAGACGACATGTTTCAAGAGCATCTCTCTTTTCCAAGTCGCTCTCGAATGGCGTCGTCAAATACAATATAAAACAAATCCTTTTATGGTCCATGGTGCCCGTGGTTTTCTGCTATCAGCGCTGTGCGCTCCGCAACCAACCTGGGATTTTCTCTCTGCCTGGACCCGTTCAGTGCTATGGCCAGTATCTTCTAGCCACCCTACTGCAGGTGGATCCAGGTCCCGTGGCAGCCACGCAAAGAAATCGCTACTATATGCTATAACAGGTGTTAAGCTCTGAGCCCAACACCTTCAGGTACGTGAGCATTTTGCATGATCACATACACCTACTCTATCTTTGGTAACGGCACAAGGCAGCACCATCAGTTGTCTAATTTTTGTTTCCACATATTCCTGAGTATTATATTCAGAGTGTTCAGTGTGTGGCAGGATTATATTCAGGGGCAATATGTGTGACAGGGTAATATTTAGGAGTACAGTGTGTGTGTAAGGGATATAGATATGGGCACAGTGTGTGTCAGTGTAATGCCGAGCGCTCCGTGTCCCGCTGCTTCCCCGGAGCGCTCACGGCGTCCTCGCTCTGACAGTGCTCCGGTCACTGCTCCTGACCAAGAGCGCTGTTCCCCTGTCAGCGGCAGGGATGCGATCCGCGTGGCGGGACGTCCCCGCTCACGGATCGCATCCCAACTCACTCACCGTCCTCCCACTGCTCCTTCCTCCCGGCGCGCGGCCCCGCTCCCTAGGGCGCGCGCGCGCCAACTTCCTGAGATTTAAAGGGCCAGTGCACCATTAATTGGTGCCTGGTCCAATCAGTTCAAAATGTATAAAAACTCACTTCCGCTTCCTGTCCTTGCCGGATCTTGTTGCCCTAGTGCCCTGAGAAAGTGTTTTGTGTGTATCCCTAGCCTGTGTATCCAGACCCTTTGCCGTTGCCCCTGACTCCGAACCTTGCCGCCTGCCTTGATCTTTTTGCTACGTCCGACCTTGCCTTCACCTTGTCCTTGTGTACCACGCCTGTCTCAGGTGTCAGTGAGGTCAAGTCGCTATCAGGGGACACGACCTGGGAGTTACCGCCGCAGCAAGTCCATCCCGCCTTGCGGCGGGCTCTGGTGGAAACCAGTAACTTCTTAGAACCGGTCCCCTGGTACGGCCCACGTCATCGCCTCACTGACACAGAGGATCCACTACCTGCATCCTAACCGCTTACCAGCCCGGTTCCTGACAGTAGATCCGGCCATGGATCCCGCTGAGGTGCCACTGCCAAGTCTCGCTGACCTCACCACCGTGGTTGTCCAGCAGTCTCAACTGATCGCCCAACAAGGACAACAGCTGTCGCAGTTGACTGCCATGATCCAGAAGCTTCTGCCTCCACAGCGTCAGTCATCTCCTCCACCAGCTCCAGCTTCCCCTCCTCTGCGAGCTGCCGCATCTACCTCTCGAGTCCACCTGTCTCTTCCTGAGAAATTTGATGGGGACTCCAAGATGTGCTGCGGGTTTCTGTCTCAATGTTCCATGCACCTCGTGATGATGTCGGACCAGTTCCCCACTGAACGGTCTAAGGTGGCTTTCATGGTCAGTTTGTTGTCTGGAAAGGCCTTGTAATGGGCCACACCGCTTTATGACCGCAACGATCCTGCCACTGCTTCCATCCAGTCCTTCTTCTCCGAAGTACGCAGTGTCTTTGAGGAGCCAGCCCGGGCTTCCTCAGCCGAGACAGCTCTTCTGAATCTCGTCCAAGGGAACTCTTCAGTGGGTGAATATGCCATTCAATTCCGTACCCTTGCCTCTGAACTCGCCTGGAACAATGAGGCCCTCTGCACAACCTTCAAGATAGGTTTATCCAGCCACATCAAAGATGTTTTGGCCGCACGAGAAATTCCTGCTAACCTGTCTGAATTAATCCAGTTGGCCACCCGGATTGATATGCGTTTCTCTGAGAGATGCCAGGAGCTCCGCCAAGAAAAGGATCTGGTTCGCACCAAGCGGTTTCCTCGCTTGGCACCTCTCTTCCAGAGTCTACTGCAACCTACTCATGTGCCTCCCGCTGAGGAGGCTATGCAAGTGGATTGGTCTTGCCTGACCAAAGAAGAAAGGACTCTCCGCAGAAATGGAAATTTGTGCCTGTACTGTGCCAGTATCGAACATTTCCTAAAGGACTGCCCTATTCGTCCTCCGCGTCAGGGAAACGCGTGCACCTAGTTAACGTGGGAGAGGCATTACTAGGTGTGAATTCATCCTCTCCCCGTCTGACTATACCTGTGCGGATTTCTCTACCTGCAAGTACTAATACTGTGGCTTTTCTGGACTCTGGTTCAGCAGGAAATTTCATTGAAGCCTCACTCATCAACAGATTCAATATTCCTGTTACCCATCTAGTCAAACCTCTCTTCATTTCCTCAGTGAATGGAGAAAGACTGGTCTGCACCGTGCGTTATCGCACAGAACCTCTGCTCATGAACATAGGAGTTCATCATCATGAAAATATTGAATTTTTTGTAATGCCCAACTGTACCTCAGAAATTCTTCTTAGCTTGCCCTGGCTCCAGCGTCACGCACCTCTCCTCAACTGGGCCACTGGGGACGTTAAGAGTTGGGGACCTTCCTGCCACAAGTGATGTCTCAAGTCGGTTCCTACTAGTCAAGTCTCCATCGCTACACCTTTGCCAGGCATTCCTAAGGCCTATCAGGACTACTCTGATGTCTATTACCACCACATAGACCCTACTACTGCCCTATCGACTTGCTCCCTGGTACCACACCACCCGTGGTAGGATTTACCCACTCTCCGCTCCAGAAACGCAAGCCATACATTCAGGAAAACCTTAAAAGAGATTTTATCCGGAAATCTTCTTCTCCAGCTGGAGCTGGATTTTTCTTCGTTGTCAAAAAAGAGGGATCTCTACGCCCCTGTATTGACTACCGCGGTCTTAATAAAATTACAGTGAAAAATCGCTATCCTCTGCCTCTCATCTCCGAACTCTTTGACCGACTGCGTGGAGCAAACATTTTCACCAAACTTGATCTAAGGGGCGCATATAACCTCAACCGTATTCTAGAAGGTGATGAATGGAAAACTGCTTTCAATACTAGAGATGGTCACTTTGAATACCTTGTCATGCCCTTTGGACTTTGCAACGCCCCTGCAGTCTTTCAGCACTTTGTTAATGAGATTTTTCGGGACATGCTGTATTCCTGTGTGGTAGTCTATCTTGATGACATCCTAATTTTTTCCTCCAACCTAGAGGAACATCGCCTCAGCGCCTACGCAAAAATCATCTTTATGCCAAAATTGAAAAATGTCTTTTTGAGTGCAGCAGTCTACCCTTCCTGGGATACATAGTGTCCTGTCAAGGCCTTCAAATGGACCCTGATAAGCTATCTGCGGTAATAGATTGGCCACGTCCTACTGGCCTGCGAGCTACTCAAAGATTTCTCGGATTGGCAAATTATTACCATTAATTCATTCCCCACTTCTTCTCCACCATCGTTGCTCCTATTGTAGCACTGACCAAGAAAAATGCTAATCCGAAATCCTGGCCACCACAGGCGGAGGAAGCCTTTAACCACCTCAAAGCCGCCTTCTCCTCTGCTCCAGTCTTGTCCAGACCAGATCCTCTGAAGCCCTTCTTCCTCGAGGTTGACGCCTCCTCAGTCGGAGCCGGAGCTGTTCTTCTACAAAAAAACGCTAAGGGAAAAAATATCACTTGCGGATTTTTCTCCAAAACCTTTTCAACTCCTGAAAAAAACTATTCCATAGGAGACCGTTGTCACGATGCCGGCTGGCAGGTAGTGGATCCTCTGTGCCAGAGAGGGATTGGCGTGGACCGTGCTAGAGGATCGGTTCTAAGTCACTACTGGTTTTCACCAGAGCCCGCCGCAAAGCGGGATGGTCTTGCTGCGGCGGTAGTGACCAGGTCGTATCCCCTAGCAACGGCTCAACCTCTCTGGCTGCTGAAGATAGGCGCGGTACAAGGGAGTAGACAGAAGCAAGGTCGGACGTAGCAGAAGGTCGGGGCAGGCAGCAAGGATCGTAGTCAGGGGCAACGGCAGGAGGTCTGGAACACAGGCTAGGAACACACAAGGAAACGCTTTCACTGGCACTAAGGCAACAAGATCCGGCGAGGGAGTGAAGGGGAAGTGAGGTGATATAGGGAAGTGCACAGGTGTAAACACTAATTGGAACCACTGCGCCAATCAGCGGCGCAGTGGCCCTTTAAATCGCAAAGACCCGGCGCGCGCGCGCCCTAGGGAGCGGGGCCGCGCGCGCCGGGACAGAAGTGACGGAGAGCGAGTCAGGTACGGGAGCCGGGGTGCGCATCGCGAGCGGGCGCTACCCGCATCGCGAATCGCATCCCGGCCAGAGGCGGTATCGCAGCGCCCCGGGTCCGTGGAACCGACCGGAGCGCTGCAGTGAGAGGAGTGTAGCGAGCGCTCCGGGGAGGAGCGGGGACCCGGAGCGCTCGGCGTAACAGTACCCCCCCCCTTGGGTCTCCCCCTCTTCTTGGAGCCTGAGAACCTGAGGACCAGACTTTTGTCCAGGATATTGTCCTCAGGTTCCCAGGACCTCTCTTCTGGACCACAACCCTCCCAATCCACTAAAAAGAAGGTTTTCCCTCTGACCTTTTTAGATGCTAAAATTTCTTTGACGGAGAAGATGTCCGAGGAGCCGGAGACAGGAGTGGGGGGAACAGATTTGGGAGAGAAACGGTTAATGATAAGTGGTTTAAGAAGAGAAACATGAAAGGCATTAGGAATACGAAGAGAAGGAGGAAGAAGAAGTTTGTAAGAGACAGGATTAATCTGGCGCAAAATCTTGAAAGGACCAAGATAGCGTGGTCCCAACTTATAGCTAGGGACACGGAAGCGGACATATTTGGCGGAGAGCCATACCTTGTCTCCAGGGGAAAAGATGGGAGGAGCTCTTCTTTTCTTATCCGCGAATCTCTTCATGCGTGAAGAAGCCTGTAAGAGAGAATTTTGGGTCTCTCTCCATATGATGGAAAGATCACGAGAAATTTCATCCACAGCGGGCAGACCAGAGGGCAAGGGGGTAGGGAGGGGGGGAAGAGGGTGACGGCCGTACACCACGAAAAACGGGGATTTGGAGGAAGATTCAGAGATTCTGAAATTATACGAGAATTCGGCCCAAGGTAGAAGATCTGCCCAGTCATCCTGGCGGGAGGAAACAAAATGTCGTAAATAGTCACCCAAGATCTGGTTAATTCTTTCTACTTGTCCATTGGATTGAGGATGGTATGCAGAAGAAAAATTTAATTTAATCTTGAGTTGTTTACAGAGAGCCCTCCAGAATTTAGACACAAATTGGACGCCTCTATCCGAGACGATCTGCGTAGGCAACCCGTGAAGACGAAAAATGTGTACAAAAAATTGTTTAGCCAACTGAGGCGCTGAAGGAAGACCAGGAAGAGGGATGAAATGTGCCATTTTGGAGAATCGATCAACGACCACCCAAATAACAGTGTTGCCATGGGATGGGGGTAAGTCAGTAATAAAATCCATACCAATCAGAGACCAAGGTTGTTCGGGAACAGGCAGAGGAAGAAGAAAACCAGCGGGCTTCTGGCGAGGAGTCTTATCCCGGGCACAGATAGTGCAGGCTCGCACAAAGTCCACCACATCAGTCTCTAGAGTCGGCCACCAATAGAAGCGAGAGATGAGTTGCACAGATTTCTTGATGCCCGCATGACCTGCGAGATGGGAGGAGTGACCCCATTTGAGGATTCCGAGGCGTTGGCGTGGAGAAACAAAGGTCTTTCCTGGAGGAGTTTGCCTGATGGAGGCTGGAGAAGTGGAAATCAGGCAGTCAGGAGGAATGATGTGTTGAGGAGAGAGTTCAATTTCAGAAGCATCTGAGGAACGAGAGAGAGCATCGGCCCTAATGTTCTTATCAGCAGGCCGAAAGTGAATTTCAAAATTAAATCGGGCAAAGAACAGAGACCACCTGGCCTGACGAGGATTCAGCCGTTGGGCAGACTCGAGGTATGAGAGGTTCTTGTGATCGGTGTAAATAATAACTGGAAATCTTGATCCCTCCAGCAGATGCCTCCATTCCTCAAGTGCTAATTTAATGGCTAGAAGCTCTCGATCCCCGATGGAGTAGTTCCTCTCCGCCGGAGAGAAGGTCCTAGAAAAAAACCCACAAGTAACAGCATGCCCGGAAGAGTTTTTTTGTAGAAGGACAGCTCCAGCTCCCACTGAGGAGGCATCAACCTCCAATAGGAAGGGTTTAGATGGGTCAGGTCTGGAGAGCACGGGAGCCGAAGAGAAGGCAGACTTGAGTCGTTTAAAGGCGTCTTCCGCTTGAGGAGGCCAAGACTTGGGATCGGCATTTTTTTTGGTTAAAGCCACAATAGGAGCCACAATGGTAGAAAAATGTGGAATAAATTGCCTGTAATAATTGGCGAACCCCAAAAAGCGTTGGATGGCACGGAGTCCGGAGGGGCGTGGCCAATCTAAGACGGCAGAGAGTTTATCTGGATCCATTTGTAGTCCCTGGCCAGAGACCAAGTATCCTAGAAAAGGAAGAGATTGGCATTCAAACAGACATTTCTCAATTTTAGCATAGAGTTGATTGTCACGAAGTCTCTGAAGAACCATACGGACATGCTGGCGGTGTTCTTCTAGATTGGCCGAAAAAATTAGGATATCATCAAGATATACAACAACACAGGAGTATAACAGATCACGAAAAATTTCATTAACAAAGTCTTGGAAGACAGCAGGGGCGTTGCACAGGCCAAAGGGCATGACCAGATACTCAAAGTGTCCATCTCTGGTGTTAAATGCTGTTTTCCACTCATCCCCCTCTCTGATGCGGATGAGGTTATAGGCGCCTCTTAAGTCCAATTTAGTAAAGATGTGGGCACCTTGGAGGCGATCAAAGAGTTCAGAGATGAGGGGTAAGGGGTAGCGGTTCTTAACCGTGATTTTATTAAGTCCGCGGTAGTCAATGCAAGGACGTAGAGAGCCATCTTTTTTGGACACAAAGAAAAATCCGGCTCCGGCAGGAGAGGAGGATTTACGGATAAAGCCCTTTTTTAGATTCTCCTGGACGTATTCAGACATGGCAAGAGTCTCTGGGGCAGAGAGAGGATAAATTCTGCCCCGGGGTGGAGTAGTGCCCGGGAGGAGGTCGATAGGACAATCATAAGGCCTGTGAGGAGGTAGAGTCTCCGCTTGTTTTTTGCAGAAAACATCCGCGAAGTCCATATAGGCCTTAGGGAGACCGGTTACTGGAGGAAGCACAGAGTTACGGCAAGGGTTACTGGGAACCGGTTTTAGACAGTCCTTGGAACAAGAGGGCCCCCAACTCTTGATCTCCCCAGTGGACCAATCCAGGGTTGGGGAATGAAGTTGAAGCCAGGGAAGTCCAAGGAGAATCTCCGAGGTGCAATTGGGGAGGACCAAAAGTTCAATCCTCTCGTGATGAGATCCGATGCTCATTAGAAGGGGCTCCGTGCGGAAACGTATGGAACAGTCCAATCTTTCATTGTTTATACAATTGATGTAAAGGGGTCTGGTGAGACTGGTCACTGGGATGTTGAACCTGTTGACGAGAGAGGCCAAAATAAAATTTCCTGCAGATCCAGAGTCCAAGAAGGCCACAGAAGAGAAGGAGAAGGCAGAGGCAGACATCCGCACAGGCACAGTAAGACGTGGAGAAGCAGAGTGGACATCAAGGATTGTCTCACCTTTGTGCGGAGTCAGGGTACGTCTTTCCAGGCGGGGAGGGCGGATAGGACAATCCCTCAGGAAGTGTTCGGTACTAGCACAGTACAGGCAGAGGTTCTCCATGCGGCGTCGTGTCCTCTCTTGAGATGTCAGGCGAGACCGGTCGACCTGCATAGCCTCCACGGCGGGAGGCACAGGAACAGATTGCAGGGAACCAGAGGAGAGAGGAGCCGAGGAGAAGAAACGCCTCGTGCGAACAGAGTCCATATCTTGGCGGAGCTCCTGACGCCTTTCGGAAAAACGCATATCAATGCGAGTGGCTAGGTGAATAAGTTCATGAAGATTAGCAGGCATTTCTCGTGCGGCCAGAACATCTTTAATGTTGCTGGATAGGCCTTTTTTAAAGGTCGCGCAGAGGGCCTCATTGTTCCAGGATAATTCTGAAGCAAGAGTACGGAATTGTACGGCATACTCGCCAACGGAAGAATTACCCTGGACCAGGTTCAACAGGGCAGTCTCAGCAGAAGAGGCTCGGGCAGGTTCCTCAAAGACACTTCGAATTTCCGAGAAGAAGGAGTGTACAGAGGCAGTGACGGGGTCATTGCGGTCCCAGAGCGGTGTGGCCCAAGCCAGGGCTTTTCCAGACAGCAGGCTGACTACGAAAGCCACCTTAGACCTTTCAGTGGGGAACTGGTCCGACATCATCTCCAAGTGTAATGAACATTGGGAAAGGAAGCCACGGCAAAACTTAGAGTCCCCATCAAATTTATCCGGCAAGGATAGTCGTAGTCCAGAAGCGGCCACTCGCTGCGGAGGAGGTACAGGAGCTGGCGGAGGAGATGGTTGCTGGAGCTGTGGTAGTAACTGTTGTAGCATAACAGTCAGTTGAGACAGCTGTTGGCCTTGTTGCGCAATCTGTTGTGACTGCTGGGCGACCACCGTGGTGAGGTCAGCGACAACTGGCAGAGGAACTTCAGCGGGATCCATGGCCGGATCTACTGTCACGATGCCGGCTGGCAGGTAGTGGATCCTCTGTGCCAGAGAGGGATTGGCGTGGACCGTGCTAGAGGATCGGTTCTAAGTCACTACTGGTTTTCACCAGAGCCCGCCGCAAAGCGGGATGGTCTTGCTGCGGCGGTAGTGACCAGGTCGTATCCCCTAGCAACGGCTCAACCTCTCTGGCTGCTGAAGATAGGCGCGGTACAAGGGAGTAGACAGAAGCAAGGTCGGACGTAGCAGAAGGTCGGGGCAGGCAGCAAGGATCGTAGTCAGGGGCAACGGCAGGAGGTCTGGAACACAGGCTAGGAACACACAAGGAAACGCTTTCACTGGCACTAAGGCAACAAGATCCGGCGAGGGAGTGAAGGGGAAGTGAGGTGATATAGGGAAGTGCACAGGTGTAAACACTAATTGGAACCACTGCGCCAATCAGCGGCGCAGTGGCCCTTTAAATCGCAAAGACCCGGCGCGCGCGCGCCCTAGGGAGCGGGGCCGCGCGCGCCGGGACAGAAGTGACGGAGAGCGAGTCAGGTACGGGAGCCGGGGTGCGCATCGCGAGCGGGCGCTACCCGCATCGCGAATCGCATCCCGGCCAGAGGCGGTATCGCAGCGCCCCGGGTCCGTGGAACCGACCGGAGCGCTGCAGTGAGAGGAGTGTAGCGAGCGCTCCGGGGAGGAGCGGGGACCCGGAGCGCTCGGCGTAACAACCGTGAACTATTGGCTATTAAGTTGGCACTTGAGGAGTGGAGACATCTTCTGGAAGGAGACCTTCATCCCATCTCTATCTTCACAGATCACAAAAATTTGTCTTATCTTCAATCCGCCCAGCGGTTAAATCCTCGCCAGGCTAGATGGTCACTGTTTTTTGCCGGTTTCAACTTTAAAATCCATTTTCGTTCTGCAGACAAGAATGTTACTCAGGGCTGACGCTCTATCACGTTCCACCGATGCCTCAGAAGCCGAGACCCTTCCTCAGCACATCATACTTCCTGAGTGTCTGATCTCTTCTGCTCCTGCTTCTCTGGTGCCAATTCCTCCAGGAAAAACTTATGTTCCTCCATGTCTTCGCCTCCGGATCCTCCCATCTGGCTGGTCATGCTGGAATCAAAAAATCTATACAGTTGATTGCCAGACACTATTGGTGGTCCTCCCTGGAAAACGATGTGACCGATTTTGTACGAGCCTGTACAGTGTGTGCACGTGACAAGACCCCACGCCAGAAGTCTGCAGGTCTTCTCCTTCCTCTGCCGGTGCCTGAACAGCCTTGGTCCCACATAGCCATGGACTTCATCACTGACCTTCCTTTTTCTCATGGCAACACTGTCATCTGGGTGGTCGTTGATCGTTTTTCCAAAATGGCTCATTTTGTCCTGCTTCCTGGCCTTCCTTCTGCGCCACAGTTGGCGAAGCATTTTTTTCTGCAGATTTTTCGTCTTCACGGGCTTCCCACGCATATCGTCTCAGATAGAGGTGTTCAATTTGTGTAAATATTTTGGAGAACACTCTGCAATCAATTAAAGATCAAATTAAATTTCTCTTCCTCCTATCACCCCCAATCCAATGGATAAGTGGAAAGAGGGAACCAGATTCTTGGTGACTACTTGCAACATTTTGTCTCCTCCCGTCAAGATGATTGGGTCGACCTTCTGCCCTGGGCTGAATTCTCGTACAATTTCAAAAATTCTGAATCTTCCTCCAAATCTCCATTTTTTGTGGTGTACGTCCGTCACCCGCTGCCCCCCCCTCCCCATTCCCACTTCATCTGGAGTTCCTGCCGTGGATGAATTAACCTGGGACTTCTCCTCTATCTGGAAGGAGACTCAAAAGTCGTTCTTACTGGCCTCTTCTCGCATGAAGAGACATGTGGATAAAAAGAGAACTCCTCCTGTCTTTGCCCCTGGTGACAAAGTGTGGCTCTCTGCCAAATACATACGGTTTCGTGTCCCTAGCTACAAGCTGGGTCCTCGTTACCTCGGGCCATTTAAAATCAAAAACCAAATCAATTCTGTCTCCTACAAGCTCCATCTTACTTCTTCTCTTTGTATTCCTAACTCTTTTCATGTCTCCCTTCTCAGACCTCTCATACTTAACCGCTTTTCCCCCAAGGTCACCGTTCCTGCTCCTGTCACTGGATCCTCTGATGTCTTCTCCGTGAAAGAGATTCTCGCCTCCAAGGTTGTCCGAGGTAAAAAATTTTATCTTATTGATTGGGAGAATTATGGTCCCGAAGAGAGGTCTTGGGAACCCGAGGCCAATATTCTTAACAAGGAACTAGTTCTTACATTTCTGGGTTCCAAAAAGAGGGGGAGACCCAAAGGGGGGGGGGTACTGTAACTCTGAGCCGCTGCTTCCCCGGAGTGCTCGCGGCATCCTCGCTCTGACAGTGCTCCGGTCACTGCTCCTGACCGAGAGCACTGTTCCCCTGTCAGCGGCAGGGATGCGATCCGTGTGGCGGGACGTCCCCGCTCACGGATCGCATCCCAACTCACTCACCGTCCTCCCACTGCTCCTTCCTCCCGGCGCGCGGCCCCGCTCCTTAGGGCGCGCGCGCGCCAACCTCCTGAGATTTAAAGGGCCAGTGCACCATAAATTGGTGCCTGGTCCAATCAGTTCAAAATGTATAAAAACTCACATCCCCTTCCTGTCCTTGCCGGATCTTGTTGCCCTAGTGCCCTGAGAAAGCGTTTTGTGTGTATCCCTGGCTTGTGTATCCGGACTCTGGTGAAAACCAGTAACTTCTTAGAACTGGTCCCCTGGTACGGCCCACCTCATCGCCCCACTGACACAGAGGATCCACTACCTGCATCCTAACCGCTTACCAGTCCGGTTCCTGACAGTCAGGATTAAATTCAGGGGGTTCAGTATATAGCGGGGTTATAATCAGAGGGTTCAGTATGTGGAAGTATTGTAAACAGAGGGTACAGTGTGTGGCAAGGTTATATTCAGATGGCAGCATGTGTGACAGGGTTATATTTCGCAGTAAAGTGTGTGGCAGGGATATATACAGGGGTACAGTTGGTGTCAGGATTAAATTCAGGGGGTTCAGTATGTGGCAGGGTTATAATCAGAGGGTTCAGTATATAGCAGGGTTACATTCAGAAAATATAGTGTGTGGCAGAGTTATATCAAAGGGTACAGTGTGTAGAAGGGTAATATTCAGTGGGTACAGTGTTTGGCAGGGTTATAATTATTGACTTCATTCAGAGGATGAGGATCTGCTGACAAAATGAGAAGCCAATGATGTCCAGAAGGAAGCTGAAGCTGAACGTTCTGGCAAAAAAGAAAAGGAAAGATAAGGGCTGGTTCACACTACGATTTGGCAACATGGGAACCCAGCTCGTATGTAATGCATTTCAATGAGCCGACTGGAGTCAAATGCTGACTCCGGTCGGCTGATTTTTGTCCCGTATACGGTTCTCTAACCGGACCTAAAACCGTGGTATACCATGGTTTTAGGTCCGGACAGAAAATCATATACGGGGCAAAAATGAGCCAACTGGAGTCAGCGTTTGACTCCGGTCGGCTCATTGAAATGAATGGGATTCGGCTGGGATACAGGAACGCCTGATTTTTTGCTCCCCCCCAGCCCTATTCGGTTCCCGTACACTACAAACCCAGTGTGAACCCAGTCTAAGAGAAGTCATCTAATGTGAGTGACTTAAACCATTGTGTATTTTCCTGATTGTCCCATCAGCACTTGCAAAATCTGCAGTGGTGATGGGTAAAATCTGTACCCCAATCTGTGACTCTCCAGCTGTTACAAGACTACAATTCCCATAATACCTGAAGCTCTCCAGGCATGATGAGAGTTGTAGCTTTGCAACAGCTGGAGAGCCATTAAACTGAGGTAATCCATGGGAGTCTCAAAAGTCTGACCGCAACCAACAAAATGGTCTGCTTTGCCAAAAATGCCCGGGCCTATTTTTACACTCAGTCTTGACCTGGGCATATACCTGGGACCTGGGTTTCAGATGACTGTACAGTGCCCAGCTGGCTACCTACCAACATAATTACCTACCTGGTTACCTACCAAAATAATTACCTAGCTGGCTACCTACCTAGCTACTTAACCAACATAGCTACCTACCTAGCCACCTACCCATTTACGTACGTAGCTATCTATATAGCTACTTACCTAGCTATCTGGCTACCTACCTACAAATCTACTTACTTATCTACCTACCTACTTATGTACCAAGCTTTGTACCTACCTATCTACTTACATAGCCACCTGGCTACCTACCTACATAGCGACCTACTTATCTACCTACCTGCTTATGTACCAAGCTACCTACTGTATCTACATAGCTATTTATGTAGCTACCTGCCAACTTAGCTACCCACTCATATATTTACCTAGATACTTATTTACCTACCTACCTACTTATCTACCAAGCTACTTGGCTACCTACCTACTTACCTGCCCAGCTAGCTAATTACATACCTACTTACCTACAAAGCAAGCTACCTGCCTGCCAACATATTTTCCCATTTTTTTAAATTTTATTTACCTACTTAAGGATGTATTTACGTGCCTGTCTTCTGGGAATATACCTACTTAATGGGGGGGACCAACTAACCTGAGCACTTTTACTGTGCAGGATAAGCATGGGGACATTATTAAAGATTACAGCACCTCATCTGGGGCACAAGGGGCACTAAGTACGCCCCTGCCCCTACCCACTCCCCTAGTTTCCCCAGATGCTTGCACAGCACATTTTTTTAGGGTGCATATCACAACTTCCATATACTGTGGGGACTAAAATGAGCAACATTCTGTAAGTCCCCCATTGTTTCTGGGGTCCCTTGAGGGAGATGTCTCCCTTGTCAAAGATAAGCTGATCACAAGGTGTGTTGCTGCCGTGATCCCGAATGATCACCTATGAAGTGTGGTAAGACCCAACAGCAAGTGTTCCAATTCTCTACAGCGCCACCACAGGAGAAATGATGTATAACTCAAATTACTTATTGAAATCAATGGGGCTGTCAGTGTAATGTGTGGACATGTTGGGTCCTCCAAAGTGACAATCTCTCTTTGTAACTGCTCTCTGCACCAGCCAATGGAGTTATCTAGGGATCGGGGCTTCTCTAAATCTATAGAACTTTTGTTTTTTGGGGTGGGTGATACTCTTTAATAATATTACACGTATTGAACAAAAAAAGAATTTCTTTTATGGTATATCATCCATCCCGGGATAGAAAACTGCCACGTAGGGATCCGTCTATGATGATCTAGACAGACATTTCTGCTTCTGTGGTTTTTTGGGGAGGTTACTTTGTGTTGCCAAGTTTTTTTTTTTTTTTACCATCTGCAATTGTGTTTGGCTCTGGGCTATAGTAAACCCTGTAATGTGCTCAGCGGTGGATCAGAGGAACCCTCTAGTGTTCTCATTGTGCTCTGCCGGCATAGTCACAGGACTACGATTACAATGGGCTGTGCACTCTCTTCATACTCTTAAAGGAGAACACCTTCTAAGTGTCTTATTGGAAAAATGTTATCTCACGTAAACTTTGATGAAAACCAAGATTGCGAAAAGACACCTCATGAGAGTGCTGTTCCAACTTTAACTGTCGGTAGTAGGCTGGTGACTTCAAACACCACAGAAATCCCACCCTAAAAGGTGGCACTCTATCACACAACTTTATAGGATGGCTTTCTGGGTTGCACCAGTCACTCTGTTCAAGGAGACAGGCCATCTTGGATCAGCCCATGCGCAGTAGGAGTGTCACGATGCCGGCTGGCAGGTAGTGGATCCTCTGTGCCAGAGAGGGATTGGCGAGGACCGCGCTAGTGGACCGGTTCTAAGTCACTACTGGTTTTCACCAGAGCCCGCCGCAAAGCGGGATGGTCTTGCTGCGGCGGTAGTGACCAGGTCGTATCCACTAGCAACGGCTCACCTCTCTGACTGCTGATGATAGGCGAGGTACAAGGGAGTAGACAGAAGCAAGGTCGGACGTAGCAGAAGGTCGGGGGCAGGCGGCAAGGTTCGTAGTCAGGGTGATAACAGAAGTTCTGGTACACAGGCTTTAGACACACAAAACGCTTTCACTAGGCACAAGGGCAACAAGATCCGGCAAGGGAGTGCATGGGAGGAGGTTAGATATAGTCAGGGACCAGGTGGAAGCCAATTAAGCAAATTGGGCCAGGCACCAATCATTGGTGCACTGGCCCTTTAAGTCTCAGGGAGCTGGCGCGCGCGCGCCCTAGAGAGCGGAGCCGCGCGCGCCAGCACATGACAGCAGGGGACGGGAACGGGTAAGTGACCTGGGACGCGATTCGCGAGCGGGCGCGTCCCGCTGTGCGAATCGCGTCCCCAACGGCCATGACAGTGCAGCGCTCCCGGTCAGCGGGACTGACCGGGGAGCTGCAGGGAGAAAGACGCCGTGAGCGCTCCGGGGAGGAGCGGGGACCCGGAGCGCTAGGCGTAACAGTACCCCCCCCCTTAGGTCTCCCCTTTTTTTTGTCCGGTGACTGCCTCCCCTGGGATGAGGACACCGGGAAGGAATGGATGGTTTCCTCAATGGCAGGCAGTACAGCAGGAGTAGGAATGGGGAGGGAGGGCAGAGGGTGAAGCTTGGCACGGGGCAGGGAGACACAAGGACGGGAGCCATGAGGGGACACAGAGGCTTGCCTGAAGGGACTGGGAGGGGGGGAGAGGCATTTTCTGTGGCAGGCAGAGTCCCTAACGACTTTAGGGGGACCGGATACAGGAGGAACCACAGGGTCACGGCAGGGAGTACTGGGAACTGGTTTAAGGCAGTCCTTGGAACAAGAGGGACCCCAACTCTTGATCCCCCCAGTGGACCAGTCCAGGGTTGGGGAATGGTGTAGAAGCCAGGGTAGTCCAAGGAGAACTTCGGAAGTGCAATTGGGAAGGACAAAAAATTCAATTTTCTCGTGATGAGGTCCGATGCACATTAGGAGGGGCTCCGTGCGGTAACGCACGGTGCAATCCAACCTGGCTCCGTTGACCGCGGAAATGTGGAGTGGCTTGACAAGACGGGTCACCGGAATGCGGAATTTATTCACCAAGGACTCCCGAATAAAATTCCCAGAAGCACCAGAGTCCAGGCAGGCCACGGCTGAGAGGGAAGAGCTGGCTGAAGTAGAAATCCGTACAGGCACCGTGAGACGTGGAGAAGCCGACTTAGCATCCAGAGACGCCACACCCACGAGAGCTGGGTGCGAGCGTGCGTTTCCCAGACGTGGAGGACGGATAGGGCAATCCACCAAAAAATGTTCGGTACTGGCACAGTACAGACAAAGATTCTCTTCCTTACGGCGATTCCTCTCTTCCAGGGTCAGGCGAGACCGATCCACTTGCATGGCTTCCTCGGCGGGAGGCCTAGGCGCAGATTACAGTGGAGACTGTGGGAGAGGTGTCCAGAGATCTAAGTCTTTTTCCTGGCGGAGCTCTTGATGTCTCTCAGAAAAACGCATGTCAATGCGAGTGGCTAGATGAATGAGTTCATGCAGATTAGCAGGAGTCTCTCGTGCGGCCAGAACATCTTTAATGTTGCTGGATAGGCCTTTTTTAAAGGTCGCGCAGAGGGCCTCATTATTCCAGGAAAGTTCAGAAGCAAGAGTACGGAATTGTATGGCGTACTCGCCAACGGAAGAATTACCCTGGACCAGGTTCAGCAGGGCAGTCTCAGCAGAAGAGGCTCGGGCAGGTTCCTCAAAGACACTTCGAATTTCCGAGAAGAAGGAGTGTACAGAGGCAGTGACGGGGTCATTGCGGTCCCAGAGCGGTGTGGCCCATGACAGAGCTTTTCCAGACAGAAGGCTGACTACGAAAGCCACCTTAGACCTTTCAGTAGGAAACTGGTCCGACATCATCTCCATGTGCAGGGAACATTGCGAAAGAAAGCCACGGCAAAACTTAGAGTCCCCATTAAATTTGTCCGGCAAGGACAGGCGGAGGCTAGGAGTGGCCACTCGCTGCGGAAGGGGTGCAGGAGCTGGCGGAGGAGATGATTGCTGCTGCAGTTGCGACTGAAGTTGGTGCACAATGGTGGACATTTCCGACAGCTGGTGGGTTAGATGGGCGATCTGTCGGGATTGCTGGGCGACCACCGTGGTGAGATCAGAGATATAAGGCAGAGGGACCTCAGCGGGATCCATGGCCGGATCTACTGTCACGATGCCGGCTGGCAGGTAGTGGATCCTCTGTGCCAGAGAGGGATTGGCGAGGACCGCGCTAGTGGACCGGTTCTAAGTCACTACTGGTTTTCACCAGAGCCCGCCGCAAAGCGGGATGGTCTTGCTGCGGCGGTAGTGACCAGGTCGTATCCACTAGCAACGGCTCACCTCTCTGACTGCTGATGATAGGCGAGGTACAAGGGAGTAGACAGAAGCAAGGTCGGACGTAGCAGAAGGTCGGGGGCAGGCGGCAAGGTTCGTAGTCAGGGTGATAACAGAAGTTCTGGTACACAGGCTTTAGACACACAAAACGCTTTCACTAGGCACAAGGGCAACAAGATCCGGCAAGGGAGTGCATGGGAGGAGGTTAGATATAGTCAGGGACCAGGTGGAAGCCAATTAAGCAAATTGGGCCAGGCACCACTCATTGGTGCACTGGCCCTTTAAGTCTCAGGGAGCTGGCGCGCGCGCGCCCTAGAGAGCGGAGCCGCGCGCGCCAGCACATGACAGCAGGGGACGGGAACGGGTAAGTGACCTGGGACGCGATTCGCGAGCGGGCGCGTCCCGCTGTGCGAATCGCGTCCCCAACGGCCATGACAGTGCAGCGCTCCCGGTCAGCGGGACTGACCGGGGAGCTGCAGGGAGAAAGACGCCGTGAGCGCTCCGGGGAGGAGCGGGGACCCGGAGCGCTAGGCGTAACAAGGAGTGAATGCAGAGCGGGGAGACAGAGGGGATTGTATCAATATGTATGAGCAGGCCGAGGACGCCATTGTAATTTCACCCCTTCCACTGACGGCTCATTTACATAATCGCAATTATAAAGATAACGGAGGAACGCCGCAACAGATCCAGGCATGGTAGACATTGTTTTAATCAGCATCATCCGCACTACCAGCCAGTGCCACTGTTTAGTGCAGGTGACTCTGCTGAAGGTGATCCTTAAACTGGGTTTAGGTCGGGTGATTGTGGAGGACATGCACACTGTTACTCTCCTTCTTGGTCAAATAGCCTTTACATAACCTGGACTGAGCACCACGGAATAGCTTCAACATCTCTTTGGTCTCCTTCTGTGGTGAATTGCGGTGAATTGCGGGACCACGGGTGTTACGGTGTGAGTGGTGGGATCTGATGTTATTAACCCCGGGGGTCGGATGGTATTAACCCCTATGTGTTCGTGATGACAGTGTGGTTTTCGGGTTCCGGAACACCACCCCCCCGGATTCTCCGCTATCCCACGGGCCAGTAGTGAATAAAGAGTCCACAACCAGTTATAGGTAAACGGAGGCTTTACTGAGTAGAAGACAGGTGTAATTATCCTCACAGCTAAGGCCAGAATTCCCAGAGAGATGGCCAGTACCCAGAGGACCTGAGCTTGCTGAACCAATACTTGTAATAAACTTGACTTTGACTTGTAATTAGACTTGACTTGACTATGTGCAGGACTTAACTATTTGTAGTGACAGCAGACATAGAGTTGTAGACTTACTGGAGGGACAGAAGCTTTTGGGGTACTCCAGATGCTAATCACTTGACTCTAAGGCCTCTGGTGCTTACTGCCTGAGCAAAGACTTTGATGTTACTCTCAGAAGAATCTGAGGAAAGAGAGAGAGCTAAATAAATATGGCCACCCCTTTATGGGGGGCTGGACTAAAGCCCACTGGTCAAGCTGTGGGTCATAGGTTAAGTTGGTGCTCTCTGGGAGAACATGTGACAACAAATCATGTAACTGCAGTAACTGCATAACATAACTTGTGACAGGCTTACTCACAGGTCCATGAGACCTCCCACAGGTCATTGATACTATCTAGACATAGGTATCCTGTCTAAGCATTAAAAAGATACACACCATATAAAACAACAGGGAGAAAGCAAAGGGAGACCCTGCAGGGGAGCCCCCAGGTCACTGAGGGACTCAACCTGACAGGGCCTACAGGTAGTATAGAACCATGCACCTATACTGGGACATTACACTTCCCCTACTGCCCAACCTAGCATCTATTTGAAATTGATGGTGCTGATCTGTATTCCTCCTGGTTGTTGATACCTTAGAGGGTGTTTGAGGTCATTGTCCTATTGAAAAGAAATGGACAATTAGACTTAATGCAAACCAGATAGGATGGCATATCGCTACAGAATGCTGTGTCAGGGGTGGACTAACAACACTCAAGGCCCCCGGACCAAATAAAGCAAGGGCCCCCTGTGACACTCCGCCCCTGGCCACACCTCTACCGTGCCCCTATTCCACCCAAATCCCTCCTCATTCCCCACCCCCTACACACAAAATAAAATAAAATGTTATATATATCAAAACCATGTTAATGTAGGTAAGATAATTTTCCATGACCAATGATACCAGTAAACATGGAGGAAGAAATATATACCATCCCACAATGACTGAATAATACCACTATACTGTACTGAATAAAACCACTATACACAGACCAGTATTTCCCCATACAGTGCCTATATAGCGGTAGATACCAGCTGTACACAGGATCTGTGTAACATATAAGTGACTATATAAAGGAACAGAGCTGTCATCAGACATTTTTGGGCCCCTTAAACAGCTCAAGGCCTGCCCCACCTCCCTCGCCCACTATCTGCTCCATTGTCTAGGAAAAAAATATTTGAAAACACGGGGCAAGAAAAATAAGAGCCCTTTAGTTTAAATGACTACTGTCAGCCTGTTCACCAACACTAAACACATATGCTGGTTTATAGTGCGGGTGAACAGGAGTCCAACGAAGGTTCACTTACCTAAATACATTCAGTAGATCCTGAGATATGTCTTCCAGAAGATCCTCTGCTAAGTTCAGTGAATTGCGAGCAGGGGGCGGGGCTTCACCGGATCAATTTACATATTCATTGTCTATGACTCTACTACATGGGGATGGGGAGTCACAGACAATGAATGTGTAAATTGGGCCGGTGAAATCCCGCCCCCTGCACGCGATTCACTGAATTCTGCAGAGGATCTTCTCGGAGACATATCTCAGGCCCTACTGGACATACATACAGTGGGGCAAAAAAGTATTTAAGCAGCCACCAATTGTGCAAGTTGTCACCCTTAACAAGATGATAGAGGCCTGTAATTTTTATCATATGTATACTTCAACTATGAGACAGAATGAGAAAAAAAATCCATAAAATCACATTGTCTGATTTTTAAAGAATTTATTTGCAACTATGGTGGAAAATAAGTATTTGGTCAATAACAAAAGTTCATCTCAATTTTTTGTTATATACTCTTTGTTGGCAATGACAGAGGTCAAACGTTTTCTGTAAGTCTTCACAACGTTTTCACACACTGTTACTGGCATTTTGGCCCATTCCTCGATGCAGATCTCCTCTAGAGCAGTGATGTTTTGGGGCTGTCGCTGGGCAACACGGACTAGGCCACTCCAGGACATTGAAATGCTTCTTACAAAGCCAATCCTTCGTTGCCTGGGTGGTGTGTTTCGGATCGTTGTCATGCTGAAAGACCCAGTCACGTTTCATATTCAATGCCCTTGCTGATTGAAGGAGGTTTTCACTCATCATCTCACTGATCTCCTTTACACGGATCAGTCGTCCTGGTCCCTTTGCTGAAAAACAGCCCCAAACATGATGTTTCCACCCCCATGCTTCACAGTAAGTAAGGTGTTCTTTGGATGGAACTCAGCATTCTTTCTCCTCCAAACACGACGAGTTGAGTTTTTACCAAAAAGTTCTACTTTGGTTTCATCTGATCATATGACATTCTCCCAATCCTCTTCTAAATCATCCAAATGTTCTCTCTCAAACTTCAGATGGGCCCGGACATGTACTGGTTTAAGCAAGGGGACAAGTCTGGCACTGCATGATTTCAGTCCCTGGCGGCGTAGTGTGTTACTGATGGTAGCCTTTGTTACTTTGGTCCCAGCTCTCTGCAGGTCATTCACTAGGTCCCCTGTGTGGTTTTGGTATTTTTGCTCACCGTTCTTGTGATCATTTTGACACCATGGGGTGAGATCTTGAGTGGAGCCCCAGATCGAGGGAGATTATCAGTAGTCTTGTATGTCTTCCATTTTCTAGTAATTGCTCCCACAGTTGATTTCTTCACACCAAGCTGATTGCCTATTGCAGATTGTCTTCCCAGCCTGGTACAGGTCTACAATTTTGTTTCTGGTGTTCTTTGACAGCTCTTTGGTCTTGGCCATAGTGGAGTTTGGAGTGTGACTGTTTGAGGTTGTGGACAGGTGTCTTTTATACTGATAACAAGTTCAAACAGGAGCCATTACAGGGGTTCTCCAGTGCTTACAAATCTTATCCCCTATCCAAAGGATAGGGGATAAAATGCCTGATCGCGGGAGTCCCGCAGCTGGGGACGCCCGTGATCATGCACGCGGCACCCCGTTTGTAATCAGTCCCCGGAGCATGTTCGCTCCGGGTCTTATTACAGGCGACTACAGGGCCGGCGGCGTGTGACGTCACGCCTCCGCCCCTCAATGCAAGCCTACGGGATGGGCGTGATAGCTATCACGCCCCCTCCCGTAGGCTTGCATTGAGGGGCGGACTGATTACAAACGGGGTGCCGCGTGCATTATTACAGGCGTCCCCAGCTGTGGGACTCCCGCGATCAGGCATCTTCTCCCCTAAGGATAAGATGTGTAAGCACCAGAGAACCCCTTTAATACAGGTAACGAGTGGAGGACAGAGGAGACACTTAAAAAAGAAGTTACAGGTCTGTGAGAGCCAGAAATTCTGCTTGTGTGTAGGTGACCAAATACTTATTTTACTGAGGAATTTACCAATTAATTCATTAGAAATCTTACAATGTGATTTCCTGTATTCTCTCTCCCCCCCCCACCCCATTCTGTCTCTCATAGTTGAGGTATACCTATGATGAAAATTACAAGCCTCTCTCATATTACTTGCACAATTGGTGGCTGACTAAATACTTTTTTGCCTCACTGTAAGTAAGTGACCCCTTGTTGGACTCCTGTTTGCCCACACTATAGCCCAGTGTATTGTGTTTAGTGTGGGTGAACAGGGTGACCGTTTTTCTTTAATG
>NC_079193.1:23625597-23680597 GCF_029499605.1 Hyla sarda
TGGCCTGCCACTACCAATGCTGGGTCCAATCTTGGCCAGCAACCTGGTATCCTCTGGTATCTATCTATCTACTGTATCTATCTTTTGCATCCTGGAGTGTGATGAGGGCTGAAAACTTAGACTCCATTCTCAAGTTTGACCTTATGTAAATACAGTAAGGTAACACAGCAGGTCCATGACTGTTCGGGCATTATGAACAGGTGCAACCATGTTCTTTAATTTAGTGTGCAGCTTGGGTAAGGGAGATGGCCAGGGGCGTAGGAACCGGGGGGGATGGATCCCCACCAAGAATTAAGGCTGGGGGACCGATAATGGCTTCATCCCCCCCCCCCCCCCCCCCCCCGCTCGCTGCCCGCCGCCGCTACTTCTACTACTGTGTTTGTGTCAGTCCGGTAAGAAAATTTTAAATACTACTACCTGTATTCTTCGGCAGGCCCCGCTGATTCCTGCGGCCTGCACGTATTAATTTATTACTTTCCCTTTAAAGGAGTAGTCCAGTGGTGACTCAGTGGTGAGCAACTTATCCCCTATCCTAATAATAGGGGATAAGTTGCAGATCGCGGGGGTCCGACCACTGGGGCCCCCTGCGATCTCCTGTACGGAGCCCCGACAGCCCGCGGGAAGGGGCGTGTCGACCTCCGCACGAAGCGGCGGCCGACACGCCCCCTCAATACAACTCTATGGCAGAGCCGAAGCGCTGCCTTTGGCAATCTCCGGCTCTGCCATTGAGATGTATTGAGGGGGCGTGTCGGCCGTGGCTTCGTGCGGGAGTCGACACCCGCTATCTAGGCGGAGAGCCGGGGCCCCGTACAGAGAGATCGCAGGGGGCCCCAGCGGTCGGACCCCCCGTGATCTCAAACTTATCCCCTATCCTTAGGATAGGGGATAAGTTTTTCACCACTGGACTACCCCTTTAAGAAAGTAATGAATTCTGGGGGATGAGTGAGGCGACGTGCCTGTGCGCAGTTACGTACTGCAGCGTAGCTCTATTTGCCCGCCAAAGAAGAGCTGTGTCGCAGTTGGAAAAGAGCCCTTCACCAAGACGGTCGCCTGCAAGGTAGCTCCTGCT
Source organism: Hyla sarda (assembly GCF_029499605.1). Lineage (NCBI taxonomy): Eukaryota > Metazoa > Chordata > Amphibia > Anura > Hylidae > Hyla > Hyla sarda. Next base: position 23,626,667 of record NC_079193.1, read on the forward strand.
TAATCTATTCCTATGAGAAATATAATTGCAGCCATATTTTTTTCACCCAGCTTTCCTAGACTGTCTTCGGAACAGCAAAGTTTGCCTAAATATGTGGTAATATATATTTAGGCAATGTTTGCTGTATTGAAGTCAAGGAAAGCTGGGTGGAAAAAATATGGCTGCAATTATATATCTCACAGGAATCACTCAGCTTTCCTAGTAGGATTCCTGTGAGAAATATAATTGCAGCCATATTTTTTTCACCCAGCTTTTCTAGACTTCAATACAGCAAACATTGCCTAAATATATATTACCACATATTTAGGCAAACTTTGCTGTTCTCAAGACAGTCTAGGAAAGCTGGGTGAAAAAAATATGGCTGCAATAATATTTCCTATGGCTGCTTTTAGATTTGAGCAATTATATTTTAGGTGTTACCGCATATGTAGGCAAACTTGGCTGTTTTGAAGCCTAGGAAAGCTGGGTGGAAAAAATATGGCTGCAATAGTATTTTTCACTCAGCTTTCCTATGGCTGCTGTTAGATTTGTGCAATTATATAACAATATACCGGGTATATGAAAATGATGTCAATAGTGCCTACACTAACCCCTCGTCCTGACCTCCCACAGTCCTGACAGATCCCTATCCCTTGAATTCACTGCTTCCTGAAGGTATATGTGATGAGGAGCCTGTATTGACCCGCCCCCTTTAATCCCTCCAATTTTAGTCCCTCCCCTTTTAGTCCCTCCCCTTATATGGCTCCGCCTTTTTTCAACGTCTCAATGCTATCCCCCCCCCCAGATTTTTGGGGCTTCCTACCCCCCTGGAGATGGCTCTGTACTGGGTTACTGAGCTTTCAATGAGAGAGTCACATGGAACCATGCTGCTGCCTACCCACAATGGGTACTTAAAGGGGTACTCCACCCCTAGACAAAGGATACCAAAGGATAGGGGATAAGATGTCTGATCATGGGGGTTCCACGGATCTCCCTGCTGCACCTGGCGTTCATTTAGAGCTTCAGGTGCAGTGCCAGAGGCTCATGACGTCACGACCATGCCCCACTCGTGATGTCACGGGCGGCCACGCCCCCTCAATGCAAGTCTACGGGAGGGGGCGTGACGGACGTCACGCCCCCTCCCATAGACTTGCATTGAGGAGGCGTGGCCGTTACGTCACAAGCTGGGCATGACCGTGACGCCACAAGCCTTCCGCCCCACACTGCCAGTCAATAGTGACTACTAGAGATGAGCGAACTTACAGTAAATTCGATTCGTCACTAACTTCTCGGCTCGGCAGTTGATGACTTTTCCTGCATAAATTAGTTCAGCTTTCCGGTGCTCCCGTGGGCTGGAAAAGGTGGATACAGTCCTAGGAGACTCTTTCCTAGGGCTGTATCCACCTTTTCCAGCCCACTGGAGCACCGGAAAACTGAACTAATTTATGCAGGATAAGTCATTAACTGCCGAGCCGAGAAGTTCGTGACGAATCGAATTTACTGTAAGTTCGCTCCTCTCTAGTGACTACATTCAATAGATTTACAAGCGTATGCAGAGACTGAAATGAGGGGTCGCATGCACCTGTCAAAAGCAATAACTTGCGATAATAACTTGTAGACCTGCAGCCCTGGTAACATTACAACTATAAATGGCCAGAATGGATCATGTAGATTTGCTGGAGTCATCAGTTTCTATGCAGATTTGATCAACGTTCCTTTCTTGGAGAACATATACGTAACCAAGGTAACAGTTCGCGGTTGTATGTACAATATGTTTCCATAGATATATGTAGGAGGACAGTCATAGACACCTTCAGAATTAAATGCAATTATTGCGATTGTCGCACGAACAGGAACAAAGTGAGCCCTAAAAAAAAGGATTTACCAATGGGATTTGACTGAAAATGTGTCTATATATAACTGCAAGAATGACTCAGTCCATTACTCTGAGAGTAGATTAATGATTACATTGTCATGTACTAGGCTTATATTGCTTATAGGCTTATAGTGCATATTTTATTGACCATTTATGGTCTATTCACACGTACAGAATTCTGCGCAGATTTGATTGTATATTGTATATTGATTTCAATCTATACTGAACACAGCTTTAAATCCTGCGCATCAACAGCATGTGTGAATAGACCCTTAAAGAGTATTAGAGCGCTGATCTTAACCCCTTAACGACGCAGGACGTATATTTACGTCCTGTGCCGGCTCCCGCGATATGAAGCGGGATCGCGCCGCGATCCCGCATCATATCGCGTCGGTCCCGGCGCTCATCAACGGCCGGGACCCGCTGCTAATACCACACATCGCCGATAGCGGCGATGTGCGGTATTAGCCCTTTAGAAGCGGCGGTCAAAGCTGACCGCCGCTTCTAAAGCGAAAGTGAAAGTGACCCGGCTGCTCAGTCGGGCTGTTCGGGACCGCCGCGGTGAAATCGCGGCGTCCTGAACAGCTGACCGGAAACTGGGAGGGCCCTTACCTGCCTCCTCGGTGTCCGATCGGCAAATGACTGCTCCGTGCCTGAGATCCAGGCAGGAGCAGTCAAGCGCCGATAACACTGATCACAGGCGTGTTAATACACGCCTGTGATCTGTGTAAAAGATCAGTGTGTGCAGTGTTATAGGTCCCTATGGGACCTATAACACTGCAAAAAAAATGTTAAAAAAGCGTTAATAAAGGTCATTTAACCCCTTCCCTAATAAAAGTTTGGATCACCTCCCTTTTCCCATAAAAAAAATAAAACAGTGTAAAAAAAATAAATAAATAAACATATGTGGTATCGTCGCGTGCGTAAATGTCCGAACTATAAAAATATATCATTAATTAAACCGCATGGTCAATGGGGTACGCGCAAAAAAATTCCAAAGTCCAAAAAAGCGTACTTTGGATAGAGGATAAGATGTCTAGGGGTGGAATACCCCTTTAATGTTGCTATGTAGGTCACTGGTATTGCGAGTGGGTAAAAAGTTCCTCATACCTCTCTCCCAGGCCGGACACAATCTTTGCACGTGACGGTCTACACTAGATGTTGTTGGTGAGCAGGTATCTTTTGGGTGTGCCCCATTGTACTGTGAACAGCAGATGGAAGTTGGGGATGCCCTTGGTGTTTTGTTTGGAGGATATCAGACGCAGGGAGGAGAGGAGAAGGTGCAATACAATTTTACTTGTAGACCTGCAGGTGTAACAAAACAGCCCTTCCTTGTGCAAAAGAGTCCTTGGTAATCTTCCCTCTTATCTTACCCTTAATAGTGACTTGTTATCCTGATAGCCGGTCTTGGCTAAGGTAAAGGATGCACCTTCTATCTTTTTTTCTATCCCCCCTCCATCTCTCTCTGAACTAACTCAACTCATACTCAAATCAACTAAGGAGCAAGTGGCTCAAGGGTTTTTATAGACGTTGGAGCACATGGTCAAACATGTGCCTGGAAAGTTCTAGAAGACTAGGACCTGTCCTCCCATTGCTTTCTATGGAGACACAAAAAAATAGAATCAGTGGTCGGCACTGGTACTGGGGTAGACTTACTTAAAGTCCTGGACAGAGCTCTACGGTAGCACAGTGTAACGGAATCCTGCTCCATAACAATGGTGCTCTTCCCGGATGTAACTCAAGAAATAGCAATGAAGACAATGGTAGAAAATGGAGGCACCCATGTGTTCAGACGGTGCAGGTAATCTCTTTATTCTTGGTGCATAAAAAGCAGCCATGGCTTTTGTTTGCTCCTAGTCCGGCGTCCTGCCGAGCTGTTTTTTAAGCACCAAGAATAAAGAGATTACCTGCACCGTCTGAACACATGGGTGCCTCCATTTTCTACCATTGCTTTCTATGGAGAGCATTACTCTCAAGTTTAGCCACTGTGTACTGTGTTGTGGGAGACTCTGTAGAGCGGCTTGTTACATGTATACAATGTGGGTAATGAGTTGTAACCCTTACAGCATAAGACCAGCACAACAGAACCAGGGAGCAAATACATAAATCATTAGAATACATTTAAAGTGACAGTACATCAAAAGACTAACCCCATACCCATTGTGGGCCATTACACAACCCTTTTAATGGAGGGGGTGCTAAGTAATAAAAAAAAAATGGCAGCTACTATCTTTATAAGCTTTAAAGGGGTATTCCAGGAAAAAACTTTTTTTTATATATTAACTGGCTCCAGAAAGTTAAACAGATTTGTAAATTACTTCTATTAAAAAATCTTAATCCTTTCAGTACGTATGAGCTTCTGAAGTTAAAGGGGTACTCCCGTGGAAAACTTTTTTTTTTTTTTTTTTTTTTAAATCAACTGGTGCCAGAAAGTTAAACAGATTTGTAAATCACTTCTATTAAAAAATCTTAATCCTTCCAGTACTTTTTAGGGGCTGTATACTAAAGAGAAATCCAAAAATAAAATGCATTTCCTCTGATGTCATGACCACAGTGCTCTCTGCTGACCTCTGCTGACCATTTTAGGAACTGTCCAGAGCAGGAGAAAATCCTCATAGCAAACATATGCTGCTCAGGACAGTTCCTAAAATGGACAGCAGAGGACAGCAGAGAGCACTGTGGTCAGGACATCAGAGGAAATGCATTTCTTTTTTGGATTTCTCTTTAGTATACAGCCCCTAATAAGTACTGGAAGGATTAAGATTTTTTTAATAGAAGTGATTTACAAATCTGTTTAACTTTCTGGCACCATTTGATTTAAAAAAAAAAAAAAAAAAGGTTTTCACGAGAGTACCCCTTTAAGGTTGTTCTTTTCTGTCTAAGTGCTCTCTGATGACACGCATCTCGGGAAACGCCCAGTTTAGAAGAGGTTTGCTATGGGGATTTGCTTCTAAACTGGGCGGTTCCCGAGGCACGTGTCATCAGAGAGCACTTAGACAGAAAAGAACAACCTTAACTTCAGAAGCTCAAAAGTACTGAAAGGATTAAGATTTTTTAATAGAAGTAATTTACAAATCTGTTTAACTTTCAGGAGCCAGTTGATATATATATGAAAAAAAAAGTTTTTTCCTGGACAACCCCTTTAAGTGTACATACTAAATGCATCTATAGGCTTCCATTCAACCAGTGAATAGCTGAATGAGAGTCAGGATGGTATATATATGTTTTTTTAACATAGAAGTCTAAGGGTATGTCAATACGGACAAAATCAGTGTGGTTTTTGAAAACTTAATTTTGTCACATTGTTTTATTTTTTTTTTTTTTTTTTTTTAACCAACTACTACTGAGCCTTTTTTGTCCACTTGAAAAAGAAGTGACATGTCACTACTTGGTTGAGGTTCCACCTATGAATGGTTTTCTCCTATAGAAATAAATGGGAAAGTTCAAACAAAACACTTGTGCCTTATTTTGAAGAGGTTTCTGTGCATGTTGGGGTGGTTTTTGATATCCAAAGGTTTGTACCCCAAGTGTTGGATCAGAGGTACAAGATCTTGGTGGCCAGGCCATCAAAATCATTAGTGCCCCCTCTATTTTTTTAATGGGAAGGCTTATGGCCTTATGACTAGGCCTGGATAGAACCAATTGCGTTGTTCAGCGTTGGTCACCAAGCAGGTCCTCTACGAAATGCTATAGAACCAAAAAACAAAAGGGACACAAGAAAAAGGATAAATCTGGTAGGATGTGGAATATAAAACCTGAAATTATATATCACTGTTACTTTTATATTGTACAGAAGTCGGGAATGGATGCCAGGTCCTTTATGTTATGTAGACCCATGGAAAGGGCTCTTAGTAGTCTGCTTAAGCAATAGGCTACTATATAAGCCAAAAAATCCTACTTTTGACTATACCAGTAAACTTTTCAGCTCCGATATTCCGCAGCTAGGAACATAAATTAGCACAGACTAATTTAGAGCTGTAATAAGTAAGGATTAAAAGAGTACACCCCCCTAGGCATCTTATCCCCTATCCAAAGGATAGGGGATAAGATGTCTGACCATGGGGGTTCTGCCGCTGGGGACCCCCGCGATCTTGGCTGCGGCACCCCAGACATCCGGTGCACAAAGCAAACTTCCCTCCATGCCGGATGACTAGTGATTTGGGGCGGAGGTTCGTGATGTCACGGTCATGCCTTGCTCATGATGCCAAGACCATGCCCCCTCCCATAGGCTTGCATTGAGGGGGCGTGGCCATGACATCACAAGTGGGGCGCACCCGTGACATCATGAGTCTCCGACACTCTAAAAGAATGCTGGGTGCAACAGGGAGATCGCAGGGGTCCCTTAGCAGTGGGACCCCTGCGATCACACATCTTATCCCCTATCCTTTGGATAGGGGATAAGATGTCTAGAGGCAGAGTACCCCTTTAAGAAAAAAAATGCCTTCTTTTAAGAGTGGCAAGTTAATATCATCTCATTACCCTTAGTCTCTTATTCCTTTACACCTAGCGCTAATGGCTTGTGAGTAAATGTCATGTCGTCTAACACAAAATATTGTCACATTCATTTTTCTATTCCTTTCTGAAAAAAATACAATTTGTAGCCAGTGTAGAATATGTTATGTAAATGTTTTTGAGGAGATATCTCATTTAGTTCGTCTGCCTTGGGTTTTGTGGTTCTCATTGCTTATTTTTTCTAGCTTTCCTCTCTTATATCAAAAGATTATTAATATTTTTTTTCAGGACATATTAAAACGGAGGAAATTGGGAAATCGAAGGAAAAAGCCAAAGTCGCATTATTATCAGGGTGAAAGTTGTCCGTTCTTCTATCAACTTGATAATTACTTTTTTGCATCTTTTCTTGCCGTTTCATACTGTATTCAGTCATCTATATGCCACCTCTTCTTTCTTGCAGACACTTTTACAATGAGTTTCATGGCAGAGCTGGCAGGGATTTTAGGTAGTACATATGCAGGGTGCACTTACACAAGACATTGCTAATCAGAATGAAGGGCAGTTGATTTTTGGTTAAAGCCTTACATGCAGTAGTTATACGTTTGCACTATTTTGTCCTGTGACTATGAATAAAAACTTTCCTAAAATTGTCACCTTGTCATGTCCAGGATATGGATCAGTGTAGATTAGAATTTCGCCACATCAACTGTCCCTACCTACCTGGGCAATGGCCCCTAACTGGGTGACGGTCCCTACACTCGCAAAGTGCATGGGGCCCCAGGTAAGTAAAAAATGCCAAGTTAGCATTAACTAGGCAGAAGGGGACAACAGGGTAAACCAGGGACAGAAAGTCAAAACCTAGAAGGGAGAGTAGTACAAAATCAGAGTCAGTAACATAATCAGGTCAAGTAAGGGTCAAATAAACAGGAAAGCGTTGTACAAAATCAGCAGGCAAAGGCAGGGTCAGATCACAGCAAGTCAGGTCAAGTCAAGTCAGAAACACTTGGAATACAGGGCCAGAAAGGCAGTAGATACAGGGCAGTTTAAAAATATGGCCACTGGAAGGCATTGGTGCTGGCACTGCAGCTGATTGGCCCGACACTAACACCTCCTCATCGGCTGGGCCGGCCCGCCGAGCAAAAGACAGGCGGTGTGAGGTGAACTGTGCCCCATGCCATTTTATGTCATTCAAGGGGCTGTGGGAGCGGGGCTGTGAGAATCCCTCCTGCCGAGGGAGGTGCACAGCCCCCTGGACGTAAATTTTCACAATGGCTATGTCACACAATCACAGGTAGAGATTTTTACAGCCCCGCTCCCACAGACCCCTGGACGTAGATTTTTACAGCTGTCAAAATCTCCATCCAGGAGCTGGGCTGTGAGAATCTACATCCTCCTGCTAAGGGAGGGGCGAGGAGGGAGCTGTGTACGGGGGGCTGAGGGAGGTGCAGAACTGTGTCCTGCCCATCTCTGCCTTCCCCCTCCCCTCGTTGTATGTTCGGAAATCTCCGGGCAGCTGAGGAGATGGGCCGACGTAATATTGCAAGGGGCGCAGTTCTGCACCTCACAGCAGCACTGGGTAAGTTCATAACAGACCCAACTTCTGAATCATATTCCTGTACCACATTTTTTATGGCTATGGTCCATCCCCTTTATCAACATTGTTTCCTCCCTAGCATGTTCCCTAGTGACTTTTGGCTTCCCAACTCTCCCCCGATGGAAGAGGTTGAGAGAGAGAATCGGGTAGGTTTGATTCAACACATTCAAGCCTTTTGATCTACTACAGATAAGTCACCACCAGACGAGTCAGCCAAGCCAATGTTTGGGATGGAATTGGGTTAGCTTCCCATTCTACTCTATGGAAGTTGAATACACAGAGTGAAAGCTATTTCAGGGGATGGAAGATAAATGCAGGGTATCCCTTTAATGCAGGAATGGTAATTATTTATGAGTTGTTCCCAGGATGTCAAGCCAAATTGCGTTTTTCTTGTTTTCATTCTATATTATGGCAGGCATTTTTAGTTGTTTTACTGCAACCACAGAACATTTCACATCCTTTTTATGCTTCATCTGTTTTGATATGTGTTTACTTTATATAGTGCATTTTTATAGATTTCGCAAAGACCTTTCCGGAATTTGATGTTTTTTTGCCCCTGGAGCTTCTTGGGAGATTAAAGGAAAAATGTCAAAAAAAATGAAGGGTTTCAATTTGACTCTTTAGTGTACAATATGCAATGTCCGTAACTATAGCACTGGCTAGAGAGAATAAAGTCATCTTAAATGACAAATGCATAATGGTAGCTAAAAATAATAATTAAGTATAAAAATTCAAATTTCATAAAAGGATTATTAAAAGCTTATTGGTAAATAACAAATAATTCAGATTGTGATTACGTTATTCCTATTAGTAAATTGGAATATACAGTCTTTCTTTAACATACATTTGCGTCACACTGTATTTTTGTCATCCATATACTGTGTACAGTGACCCCTCAACTTACAATGTCTTTTCTGGACCATTGTAACTTGAAACCAGACTCAACATCCAATGCTATGGACAGTCCAGATCTGTGAAACATGTCAGTGGTTGGAAGATCTGACCAATCAGAATGGGCATTCACTGGTAAAACACCTGTAATACTGAAGCGTATACATTGAATTCCTGTCTGGTAGCGCCCCCAACAGTACAGGGAGGTATTACATGTTCTGTACTCTTTACCTCCCCAGGGTTAGCTGCTCCTTTGGATACCAGGTGAGGGCAGCTCCATGTTACTTTTTTAGGACACTGTGTACTGTACAGGACCCTGAAGAAGCGGCTTTTTCTTACTTTTATATATAAGGATTTGCTTCATCTGTATTAGTTATCTACTTATTTTTCTTTAATCCTCACTTTTTCCTATTTTTGGATGGCATTTTGGTGGCTTCAGAACCAATTACCAGGTTTCTATAGAGTTATGGTCTCAACATACAATGGTCATCCTGGAAACGATTAATATTGTAACTCGAGGGACCACTATACTAAACATTTTTTATTTATGTCTGGTACAAAATTAGGAACTACAAAAAAATTTATTTAAATTGTGGTGGCCACGGGTGAGGTCCGCAGCCACCACTACATTGGGGTTAGCTACTTGGTTCTTGGGGGAGTTATGAACTCAGGGTCGGATGGTATTAACCCTTAATGTCAGGTGACGCCACTGTAGTCTTGGTATCTCCCGGGGTACTACAGGTTCGGGGAACTCCGTCTCCCCACAGGCTAGCAAGGAAAGAATTGACTCCACACTAGGTTGCAGTTTATCGGAGGCTTTACTAACTTGAAGATAGGTGGTACAATCTCCACAGCGCTCAACCAAAGTCTCCCAAAGGGTTAACAGACAGTCTCTAGAGGTCCACACAGCTTGCAGTGCCTGGACTTGATATAGCATATATGCTTGGCTCTTACGGCCGGACTAGGAGTTTTAGGTCTGCGCTATATAAGGCTTGAGATTAAAGTCACTTACTGAAGTGTCGGTAGATTTGAGGCTTTTCGCCGGAAGATATTGAATTGTCCTTTAGGAATTCTCTGATCAAGGCTGAAGTAAAGGCTTGATATTTCTCCACTCTGTACTCTGAACTGAAATGAGTTTCTTCACTCTGAACTCCTGCACTCCTCTCCACTTAGCTTCTCTCCACACCTGAACTCTGAACCCTTCTGCACTCCACCTCTGAACTCCACCTCTGACCTGCACTACACAGGAAATGCCACCCCTTATAAGGGAAGGCTAAACTAAAGCCCATTGGCCAGGCATCTGTGGATCATAGAGTTGTCTGTATCCTCTTTAGGATTTACAATAAAGTTACATACAAGTTATAACCTATTATAACACCTAACACAAAAGTTCAGTCTAGCCCTCAGTCCTCCACTCTCACATGCCCTGACTAAGCATGAGGTTGCTAGGTAACATACTTAAAGCTACAGATACCTAATAACAGATTATTAAGTTATAACAGTGCAAATACACATTAGAAATGGTTGAATCCCTGCAGGGGAGCCCCCAGGACACTGGAGGTCTCAATCTGACAGGGCCCAAAATTCCTTGACACAATGTACCTGTACTGGGACACCAAAAAATGGATGCATATGCTTTTATAACAGGGGTGGCCAAACTGTGGTATGTGGTACTGCAGTGGCTGCCTGGGGAAGAAGACCAACATCACACACCAGTGACGTGCCAACGTGACCCGCCAGAGAAGAGGGAAAAGAACGCGCTGCTGTCTTTCTCTCCACTGAATTGACCAGCTGGCTGCCTCTGTGTAAACCAGAGTTATGCTCCAGCCCAGTAACTACTGTAGGTGCCCACAAAATGCTCCACTGCTCCGCTGTCATAAACAGTGGGCACATAAGGACACACTCTTCCAGGGCCGGCTCTGCCTTTAGGCAAAATAGTCAGCTGCCTAGAGCGCCGCAAGACAATTAGACAATCAGCATCCGAACCACTCGCTCAGCCAGCAGCATAAAGAGGAGTTTTTTTTTACAGTGTGTCATCCCAGTAGTAAGCTAATTACATGAGGAGGAGGTTTGTTACAGTGTGTCACCCCAGTAGTAAGCTATTTACATGAGAAGGGGACTTGTTGTAGAGTGTCACCCCAGAGTCAAGGGGAAGGCAAAATTAGCTTTTGCATAGGGTGGCAAAAATCCTTGCACCAGCCCTACAGCTGCATACCTGAACACTCACCCCCTACTCACGTACCTACCCGCCCACCTACCCCTCTCTACAGATGAATGTATGAGGTGGGGACTACCTACCTAAGGACATACCTGCCTTTTGGGGAGGGGTGCTATCTAATAAGAGAACAAGCTACTTTGGGACATGCATTCTTAGGCTAGGTTCACACTACGGTTTGTAACTACGGTTCCCGTATACGGCTGGGAGGAGGGGCGGGTGGGGTTTAATCGCGGCGCCCGCACTCAGCCGTATTCGAGAACCGTAGTTAATGTATGTCTATGAGCCGACCGGAGTGAACCGCAGCCTCCGGTCGGCTGCATCTTCGGCCGTATGCGGTTTCCCGACTGCAAGCAAAAACGTAGTCGACCACGTTTTTGCCTGCGGTCGGGAAACCGCATACGGCCGAAAAAGCAGCCGGCCGGAGGCTGCGGTTCACTCCGGTCGGCTCATAGACATACATTAACTACGGTTCCCGAATACGGCTGAGTGCGGGCGCCGCGATTAAACCCCACCCGCCCCTCCTCCCAGCCGTATACGGGAACCGTAGTTACAAACCGTAGTGTGAACCCAGCCTTAATGGGGTTATCTAGCAAAATATAAATAAATAAAAACAACTTCTGCTAAGTTCCTGCACACTCTTGTAACCTCCAGGATTGGCGCCCTGGTGTTCTCTGACACCTCGCCTACTGGAGCTGAAGATGTGATCTCCCAATCAATGACATTGCCAGTGACTGACAGGGCGGCAATGCAACGTAACGTCTGCAGGTCTGGGAAGGGGCAGGGGGGTACATGGCCAGTCCACCATGTAATATTCGAACACTAGCGACCAGGTTCTCCTACAGCTCACACACGATCACCAGGGATTCCTATAGGACCCTATGACCACCGTATAAATAATAATATTTTAGAAGAAGAGAAAAGCCTCCTAGATATCACTGCTAACCAATGAATTCTTATATGACATATGACCAACATATGCTGTGGACTTTGTTTCTGTGCAGTAATTATGGGAATCCTATCCATCAATTAACACGAGTTGATTATCACGAGAATATTATGGCAGCGGTGACCCGGAGAGAAGTCGTCTAATTACAGCGCTCATTACCATCACCTGAGCCCGGAAATAACTCTCATTAAGGAACATACTGTATGTTTACAAATTGGAAAAGGTATAAAAATTAACATATATCTCGGCATATTATGTAATGCTAATTCACCTAAACTCCTGGTAAGGAAGATCCAGTAATTATGTTGGGGTCATGGTTTGGGGCTTTTCTACTCATATAGGGGGAGATTTATCAAAACCTGTGCAGAGGAAGAGTGGTGCAGTTGTCCATAGCAACCAATCAGATCGCTTCTTTCATTTTCCACAGGCCTTTAAAGTATGGGGCAACACCATTATGTTAGTATAATTTTTTTATTTTTTTTTTACACTAACAAGCTGGTGTAGCCCCCAACTTTTCCTTTTCATAAGGGGTAAAAGGAGAAAAAGCCCCCCAAAATTTCTCCCGAGTGCGGAAATACCCCATATGTGGCCCTAAACTGTTTCCTTGAAATGCGATAGGGCTCCGAAGTGAGAGAGCGCCATGCACATTTGAGGACTAAATTAGGGATCGCATAGGGGTGGACATAGGGGTATTCTATGCCAGTGATTCCCAAACAGGGTGCCTCCAGCTGCTGCTAAATTCCCAGCATGCCTGGACAGTCAGTGGCTGTCCGGAAATGCTGGGAGTTGTTGCTTCGCAACAGCTGGAGGCTCCGTTTTGGAAACACTGCCATATAATACGTTTTTAATTTTTATTGGGGGGGGGGGGGGGACAGTGTAAGGGGTGTATATGTAGTGTTTTACTCTTTATTATGTGTTAGTGTAGTGTAGTGTTTTTAGGGTATATTCGCACTGGCGTGTTACAGTGAGTTTCCCGCTAGGAGTTTGCGCTGCGGTGAAAAATTTGCCGCAGCCCAAACTTGAAGCAGGTAACTTACTGTAAACCTGCCCGTGTGAATGTACCCTGTACGTTCACATGGGGGGGGCAAACCTCCAGCTGTTTCAAAACTACAACTCCCAGCATGTACTGACAGACCGTGCATGCTGGGAGTTGTACTTTTGCAACAGCTGGAGGCACACTGGTTGGAAAACCTTCAGTTATGTTCTGTTACCTAACTCAGTATTTTCCAACCAGTGTGCCTCCAGCTGTTGCAAAACTACAACTCCCAGCATGTACTGATCGCCGAAGGGCATGCTGGGAGATGTAGTTATGCAATAGCTGGAGGTACACAACTACAACTCCCAGCATGCCAGGACAGCTGTTTGGGCATGCTGGGATTTGCAGTTTTGCAACATCTGGAGGGCTACAATTTAGAGAACACTGCAAAGTGATCTCCAAACTGTGGTCCTCCAGCTGTTGCAAAACTAAAAATCCCAGCATGCCCAGACAGCAAACAGCTGTTTGGGCATGCTAGGAGTTGTAGTTTTGCAAGATCTGTAGGGCTACAGTTTAGGGACCACTATATAGCCCTCCAGCTGTTGCAAAACTACATATTCCAGCATGCCCAAACTGTACCCTCCAGATGTTGCTAGGTAACTCACCGTCTTCCGTACGATCCAGCCGCACGACATCGCCGCCCGCCGATCTCCGTCTCCCGCAGCCTCTGTCGCCCGCTCGGATGGGTAAGTGGATCTTCGGCGCCGGTCCCGTTGTTTCCCCGTCCTGCCCCGCCAATTGTGGGTGGGCAGCACGGGGAAAACGAAAGTTAACCCCCCGTCCCCGATTTGCTATTGGTCATCGCTTATGGCGAACAATAGCAGGGATAGGAGGGGTGCCACCCCTGCCACCTCACTCCTATCCCTTCAGGGGGATCGTGGGTGTCTTAGACAACCGCAATCCCCCTTATATTCCGGGTCACCATAGACCCGTAATGACCCGGAATCGCGCAAATCGCAAGTGTGAATTCACTTGCAATTTGCCACGATCGCCGACATGGGGGGGTCTGATGACCCCCCTGGGCGTTTGCACGGGATGCCTGCTGATAGATATCAGCAGTCACCCCGGTCCGGTCCGATCCCCGCGCGGCAAGGGCCGGAATTCTCCATGACGTACGCCTACGTCATGGGTCCTTAAGTACCAGGGTGTCATGATGTAGGCGTACGTCAAGGGTCCTTAAGGGGTTAAATTACAAGCCTGCTACCTCCCAGTCCCAGACCATCAATTCTTTGATGTTCTGGATACCTGGCTCTTCTTTGATGTTCTGGATACCTGGCTCTTCCTAGCAGTCCTTGTGCCAGTGGTTACAGCTATTTCATGGGTCAACACTAGGCCTTAGCTCAGTAATGAATATGCCCCCCCCCCCCCCAAAAGGCCCCTTGTTAGCGTTTTTTATCAAATGAAGATCTAGTTGCTTGAGCCATCATAGTTCTGTCTTAATCTAAATTAGTCCTGTGGAAAAAAGAAAAATAATGGTAGAAAAGTGTTAATTAGCCTGGTTTGGTGGAATTGAGAACAAAGACCATAGTGCAGTCAACTCATCAGAGGTAGAGCATAAAAAAGTTAAATAGACAAGTCAGGGGTCAAATCCAGAAAACCAGTCACAGTAAGCCTGGTTAAACCAGTCACAGTAAGCCTGGTTAAGCAGAAGAATAGTTAGGACAGCCCAAAGGCCATCACGGTATATAAAGAAAGAAGGTTGCAGCAACACTCTTGGTTAAAAAATTGAGGCTCTTAGCTCACTTTTTTTTTTTTTTTTAACAAAACCACAACATATAATACATTCTGTATTTCTCATATATTTCTGGAGACAAATCAATATTGCATTATTTAGAAAAAGAGTATTTTTATCTTGTTGTTTCCTGTATTAATTCTTGGCCATTTCTGGTTCTGCAAGACCAAATTTCATGTTGTTTTGCTTAAAAGCTTCCAAAAAATTTCAATAAAAATTGATTAAGCAGAAACAGGATACAGAAAGTTAAAATGTTCTGTCCTTTCAGCCTTTAGTGCTGTATAATATCAGGTAATAATCTATTTGGAATATTAAGTGTCGGTGAAGCAGACATAAACCTTTTTGTTGTGCTTTGAACCCGGTTCATGAATTTGCTAATCTTTTCCATTCAGTATAGTGCGTCCCCAGAGATACAATATTTGTGAATAATGGAGGAGAAATGTATTCACTGCGACCTGATCTTATCAGCAGAGCTTCCCCTGGTCTTTATTCATAGGAGCTAAACACCATATAATCAGCATAACCTCTGTCACCTTGAAGGCCTTATGGGAAATCTCTGTAGGGTTGTATTCTTCTCCTTCCTCCATTGTTGGCCAGGACTGTCTTTTCATGACAATAAGAATTATTGACACATTTAGACTTCAATTAAAAACCAAACTATCCCAGATACCTAATCCTCATATTCCTATATCTGATCTGTAGATAATGTCACGAATAACATAAATCAACTGTAAAGATTTTGTGGAAATAATTATGGCCGATGATGGGGATATTGTAACAATATGATTGGTTACTTCTGAGATAAAAAGCAATTTGTAGACTGAATGGAGATTTCTTTTAAATGTTCAGTCTTTTCTCATAGTGGAGGTTTTAGAGTATGGCCACACATTGTTGCAAAACAATGAAACTTATTGTAATTACACTTGGAAATCTGAATCAAAAAGGCATACCATGTATATTATTATCATAGTATTCTGCATGTCATTGGGGTGAAGAAAAACCCCATTACGGTACCTTTCTTGCTGATTTTCATTGAAGATTCTACACTTAAAGGGGTACTCCGGTGAAAATCTTTTTTTTTTTTTTTAAATCAACTGGTGCCAGAAAGTAAAACAGATTTGTAAATTACTTCTATTAAAAAATCTTAATCCTTCCTGTACTTATTAGCTGCTGAATACTACAGCGGAAATTATTTTCTTTTTGAAACACAGAACTGTCTGCTGACATCACGAGCACAGTGCTCTCTGCGGACATCTCTGTCCATTTTATGAACTGTCCAGAACAGCATATGTTTGCTATGGGGATTTCCTTTTACACTGGACAGTTCCTAAAATGGACAGATATGTCAGCAAAGAGCACTGTGCTCATGATGTCAGCAGAGAGCTATGTGTTTCAAATGGAAAAGAATTTCCACTGTAGTATTCAGCAGCTAATAAGTACAGGAAGGATTAAGATTTTTTTTTTAATAGAAGTAATTTACAAATCTGTTTAACTTTCTGGCACCAGTTGATTTAAAAAAAAAAAAAAAGGTTTTCACCGGAGTACCCCTTTAAAGTCCTCACTAAGGCATCAGAATGTGAGTCATGCAGGCAAATCTCATAGTGATCAGCTGATCCCTGTGAGACTGGCTTAAGAAATTGGGGGAAACATGTCTGATCAAAGGTGGTCTGACCTCAGTATAGGGGATAAGTATTATTGTTGTTGAAATACCCCTGTGCCTGACCTCTCGACTCCATTGATGCCTGACCTCTCAATTCCATCTCTACCTGACCTCTCGATTCCATCTCCACCTGACCATTCGACTACATCTCACTCTGACCTCTCGACTTCATCTCCACCTGACCCTCTTGTATCATACTGACTCTCCTTAGCAGGACAGCTGACTCTGAACCTGAGCTGCCTGCCACAATCCTTTTGCCTGTTCCTGACTTTACTGTCTGCTGCCTGCCGATGACCTATGCTCGGATGCCAACTAGCCTTTGCTTGACCTCTTGATGCCTTGGACCAGTGTTTTCTAGTACATGAATCCAGCCGTTATCAACACCAGGACCACTCTTGAAAAGCAATCTGGTACATTCTACTAGCTGAGCCCAGTTTCCACATCCAGGAGTCGGATTATTGATGAAAACCTAGAGGATACTTCAATTCTTCTCCTGAGTTTGGCCCAAACTGGTTGGGTAGCATAGCCAAGTCCACGCTTATTCTAGTTACAAGTTTAACACATTGTACCCCTTTAAATCACTAGTTTTGAACTCACTGAAAGCAGTATGAATCTATATTCTGTGAGTTCCCCTTATATGCAGCAAATGGCCTATTACACCAAAGGTTAGACCAACTAACCGGAGCCAATAAAAGTGCTTTAACCCTTGGCTTGTCACTTGTCTTCAGTCAGAATCAGCTCACTTGCCCACTCATAAAGTTTGTTCTAGTAACACAATATATAAGCCCCTTGGTTCATAGAACAGATAATGGAAAATCAGATGACACTGCGGTCCACACATGAAACCTCGGCTGATGTTATTGTGGTTTCCAGTGTAATGAATGTAAGCTTCTTTGTTTCCATAAAGCAGAGAAGTAATCAGGGCTGAGGATTCGGGTCCAGGACATATAATTACCATATAAGAAGCCCTTGTCTCCCTGTGTACTGTGATGTAAAGTGCCTTCAGTATCCATTAATTCTGCTCACATAACAGTTATTTCAGTTGTCTGTAATTTTAGGAAATAGAAAAATAGTTAACAATGAAGCTTTGATACGAAAATGTCTGTTTACCTTCATGAACATTCACGTCCCAACCCCGTCTGATATAAAGTCTCCATTAAATTATAGGTGGAGAACGAGGAAAAGCGTCAGGATTGGGGAGCGAGCTGTTTATTATTATTATTGGCTTGAAGCATTTATCCATTTATATGATATATTCTATCTAGCTATCTCATATCTATATCTATCTATCTCATATCTATATCTATCTATCTCATTTCTATCTATCTATCTTCTATCTATCTATCTCATATCTATCTATCTCACATCTATTTATCTCATATCTATATCCATCTATCTATCTATCTATCTCATATCTATCTATCTCATATCTATATCCATCTATCTATTTCATATCTATTTCTATCTATCTCATTTCTATCTATCTATCTCCTATCTATCTCATATCTATCTATCTCACATCTATCTATCTCATATCTATCTATCTATCTATCTATCTATCTCATATCTATCTATCTTACATCTATCTCATAACTATCTATCTATCTCATAGCTATCTAAAATCTATCTCATATCTATCTTTCTCATCTCTATATCTATCTATCTCATATCTATCTATCTCTCTATCTCATATCTATCTATCTCATATCTATCTATCTCACACCTATCTATCTCATATCTATCTCATATCTATTTCTATCTATCTCATATCTATCTACCTATCTCTCTCTATCTCATATCTCTCTCTATCTCATATCTATCTATCTCATATCTATCTATCTCACATACATCTATCTCATATCTATTTCTATCTATCTCATATCTATATCTATCTATCTATTTCTCTATCTCATATCTATCTATCTAATATATATCTAATATCTATCTCATATCTATCTATCTATTTATCTCATATCTATCTATCTCATTTATATATCTATCTCTCTATCTCATATCTATCTATCTATTTCATATCTATATCTATCTATCTCATATCTGTCTATCTATCTCATATCTATCCATCTATCTATCTATCTATCTATCTCATATCTATCTATCTACAAAAAAAGAAAAAAACGCAGCAGACAAAAAGTGTCTTTAGTGCAAAAATGTGATATTTATTCCATCCTCAGCAAGAGATAAAAAAAAAAAAGTGCAACGTTTCGGTCGTCTCACACCAACATCTTCAGGCATAGTGCAAAGAACAAACACTGGCTCTTAAATAGCTACAAAAAATGACATCACCAATTATTACATCAATCAATTAGTGCAAAATTAATATACAAAAACATAAAGTGCATCATCAAATAGTACAAGTGATACCATATATACCTCATTATTACCAAAGTGCATTATATTACATGTGCAAATACAATTTAAGGTATTTACCGTCCCCATTCCTCATATTCAGTAAATACAAAGTGACTGTGCAATTAAAATGATAAATTAGACCGGATATAGGGAGCGGAACACTCACCAATCGCCTGTACATGTAAACATAGCGAGGAGGAGATAGGGTCTCCATGCTGAAAAAACGTGAATTGCAATGGATATTTAAATTAGGTTCTCTCAAATCGGGAGGTCTTAATGTTGAGTTTAAAATTAGTGATAAAATGTCAACTAAATAATCTCCAGATATAGCCCTATACTGTTGACTTTTGTTCAGAATTGAGAAATATTGAGATTGTGAATTCATACAGGTTTACAGCCGTGTATATATGTTTATATATATATATATATATATATATATATATATATACAGTGACCCCCCCCCCCCCCGACCTACGATGGCCCCGACATACGATCATTTCAACATACGATGGCCTCTCAGACGTGACTATAACCTCCAATACCAGTGGTCTTCAACCTGCGGACCTCCAGATGTTGCAAAACTACAACTCCCAGCATGCCCGGACAGCCGTTGGCTGTCCGGGCATGCTGGGTGTTGTAGTTTTGCAACATCTGGAGGTCCGCAGGTTGTAGACCACTGTCCTATACTTTACATTGCACGGATCCCTCAACATGCGATGGTTTCAACAAACGATGGTCCATTTGGAACGGATTACCATCGTATGTTGAGGTGTTGAGGGACCACTGTATATATATATATATATATATATATATATATATATATATATATATGCATATAGTATTATTGTGATCATTTTATTAATACGTATTTTTGCATGTTTTTGTTACAGATTTGGACAGGGGTGGGAGGGGAACACAGGACCAAAATATGATATAATGTTCTTTTGTATTAAAGGGGTAGTACAGTGGTGAAAAACTTATCCCCTATCCCAAGGATAGGGGATAAGTTTGAGATCGCGGAGGGTCCGACCGTTGGGGCCCCCTGTGATCTCTCTGTACGGGGGCCAGGCTCTCCGGCCAGATAGCGGGTGTCAACCTCCGCACGAAGCGGCGGCTGACACGCCCCCTCAATACATCTCTATGGCAGAGCCGGAGAATGCCGAAGGCCATAGAGTTGTATTGAGGGGGCGCGTCGGCCGCCGCTTCGTGCGGAGGTCGACATGCCCCCTTCCCGCGGGCTGTCGGGGTCCCGTACAGGAGATCGCAGGGGGCCCCAGCGGTCGGACCCCCCGCGATCTCAAACTTATCCCCTATCCTTAGGATAGGGGATAAGTTGTTCACCACTGGGTCACCACTGGACTACTCCTTTAAGGATGTCATCAGAGGGGACCGGAATCTGCACCTCTATGTGTGAATGTTAATGTGGCAATACCATAGTGTGATACAAATTGTTATGATGTCTTTACACTAGAAATATACATATGCAATGTACGGTGAGCAGGTATGTCAGTGAATGGAGGAGCAGTTGTGACGTCTGATGGGCGCCGCGTTCCCCGTTATATCCTGACAGATACAGGTCCTCTGGGTTTCGTACGCTGTTTGGACCTGACAGTTCCTGCCCGTGGTGCGCTGGACGTTTGCATGCGCAGTGCCGCAGTGTTTGCCATCACTATGGACTGACTGATTGGTTTACTGTGCCCGGAGGCTGTGGGACGCAGTTCCGGCCCCACGATGTGCAGTCGCGGGCTTTTGCCTGCAGCTGCGCAGTGGGAAATATCCCACGATAACTTATACGTATGTTTACATGTACAGGCGATTGGTGAGTGTCCCGCTCCCTATATCCGGTCTAATTTATCATTTTAATTGCACAGTCACTTTGTATTTACTGAATATGAGGAATGGGGACGGTAAATACCTTAAATTGTATTTGCACATGTAATATAATGCACTTTGGTAATAATGAGGTATATATGGTATCACTTGTACAGGCAAGGCTGCCTGTGGTTGATTGACAGCTGGTAGGCGGAAGTTGTGTATGGAGCATAGTGTTGTCTATGTGAGAGTCGGAGTCAGCACTGAGCGGGGGATCCATGTTGTGGGACTCGGACATTTAAATCTTGGCGCATTTTCTCTGTGAATCATTCTGCCTGACGAAGAATCCGGTCCGGATTCGAAACTTTTATGTTGCACTATTTCCAATAAAATTGCCTTGTTTAAACTCACGGCAATTTTGAGTCATTCAGGAAGGCGCCATCGGATAGTCTCTCACCTTTTGCTCTTTCAATAAAGAAAGAAGCAGCACACCAATATATGTGTCAGGCTTTATTCATCAGATGCCGCGACGTTTCAACCGTCTCACATGGTCTTTGTCAAGCACTGGTTATCTGTGGAGGCCCCTGACCCAGGCCTGACCAGCTTGCACCCACAAATATCCAGTGTGGTCTTCTTTTTGTTATCTATCTAACTATCTATCTCATATCTATCTCATATCTATCTATTTATCTATCTACCTATCTATCTCATATCTATCTATCTCTCTCATATCTATCTATGTATCTATCTATCTCATATCTATCTATCTATTTATCTATCTATCTCATATCTATCTATCTATCTATCTCATATCTATCTCATATCTATCTATCTCATATCTATCTAGCTATCTCATATCTATCTATCTCATATCTATCTCATATCTATCTATCTATCTATCTATCTATCTCATATCTATCTATCTATCTATCCCATATCTATCTATCTCATATCTATCTATCTCATATCTATCTATCTCATATCTATCTATCTATCTCATATCTATATCTATCTATCTCATATCTATATCTATCTATCTATCTCACATCTATCTATCTCATATCTATCTCATATCTATCTATCTATCTCATATCTATCTATCTATCTATCTCATATCTATCTATCTATCTATCTCATATCTATCGATCTATCCCATATCTATCTATCTCATATCTATCTATCTCATATCTATCTATCTCATATCTATATCTATCTATCTATCTCACATCTATCTATCTCATATCTATCTATCTCATATCTATCTATCTATCTATCTCATATCTATCTATCTCATATCTATCTATCTATCTCCTATCTATCTATCTCATATCTATCTATCTCTATAAATCTATGTGTATTCAATAAGTCATTCGGTATGTATTGACTACATAACAGCCTCTAGTTGCACCATTTAAGCGAATACCACACTCCCGGCTCTTGACCTTTTCAGGGAACATAATACCTGTATTGGATTTCCTGTGTACGGCCGCAGATAATAAAAATGCATTATTATTTAAATGCCATTGATGTTTTTTTTACATTTCTTATGTTTCATGTAAAAACTGTTCTAATATGTTATTGTCCCTTATTATTCCATGTATGTGCAAACAAAAAATATACATAATAATAACAATAAGAAATATAAAGCATAATAAAGTAATACAATAGAAATAGAATAAAAAATGAGGCCAATGAATATCAGTTAGGTAGATAGATAGATGGATAGATAGATATGAGATAGATAGATATGAGAGAGATAGATAGATAGATAGATAGATAGATAGATAGAGAGATGGATAGATAGATAGATATGAGATAGGTAGATATGAGATAGATAGATAGATAGATAGATAGATAGATAGATAGATAGATATGAGATAGATAGATAGATAGATATGCGATAGATAGGAGATAGATAGATATGAGATAGATGAGATAGATAGATATGAGATAGATAGATAGACAAGTATAGCAAAAGAGCAGCATACCAAAAAAGGTATAAATTGGTGCAAGCAGTCTGTTGGCCCTGGTCAGGGGCCCAGAAATACAGACAAAAGCAATAGTGAAAAAAATAGTAGCTTTATTCCACAGCAAAATACAGATGCAAGGTTTCTGCTGCCTGTGCAGCCTTTCTCAAGCATACACAGTGACTGAATTTAGTAGTATTTATGTGCCAAACAATTCAATTAAGTAAAAAAAAAATGTACATTAATTAATAAAAATATAAGAATATTTCAAAGTGAATAGTATCTGAAGAATACAAGAATTTCCAAGTCTACATAGTGCAAATACAGTGATAAAAAGTGCCAAGTGTACAATTAAAAGCACAATATTATACTGTATATAATTAGTACTCAAGGGTGATGCATAGGCAAATTATCAGGGGGAAAGGGTCATGACAGTAAAAAAACACTCACCAGGATGTTAATATCACAATAAACCTGGAGACCGAACGCCAGTCGGCGTGTAGAATGTGAGGCCGCGCAGCAGCCCAAAGCAGCAAGGAGCGTACATTCACCAATCAAAGGACAGGTAAAAGGTCACATGTGCGCACAGTCAGAGGACCGTAGGCGCATGCGCAATAAGAATATGAAGTGGTGATCGCCATATTGTGTAAGGGCGCGATCAAGCGCGGTCTCCAAAAAATAAATACTAACGCACAGTGTAGATTAGACTCCGCAGCATTATATGTACATACACCCTGCTCCAAATTATTGTGCAAATTATATTTTTCTCATTTACATAAATAATTGATGTAAATAACACTCAGCATCATTCTCATGTTATCAACTATTCAAATTTTATTGAACAAACCTCCTAATGACAACAGGATTTATTTTAAACATAAAAAACTTACAAAGCACTGTTCCAAATTATTACGCACAGTAAGTTTCAAAACACTTTATAGGTTGTAAAGAACTGAAAATTGTCATTTGTTGTGTTTGCAGCATTTACTGAAATCAAAAGCTATTTCAATCAAACTTTTAACAACATATGAACTTTTTAAACATTTTAACAGTTTACGTTACATTTTAACATAGGACCCCTTATTTGATTTCAGCTTCACAAGTCTTACATCCATTGGACTTGAGTTTTTGGACAGTTTCTGCTTAAATTTGTTTGCAAGATGTCAGAATAGCCTCCCAGAGCTGCTGTTTGGATGTAAACTGCCTCCCACCCTCATAGATCTTTTGCTTGAGGACGCTCCAAAGGTTCTCAATAGGATTGAGGTCAGGGGAGGATGGAGGCCACACCACGATTTTCTCTCCTTTTATTCCCATAGCAGCCATTGATGCAGAGGTATTCTTTGCAGCATGAGATGGTGCATTGTCATGCATGAAGATGATTTAATTATGGAAAGCATAGTTCTTCCTTCTGTACCAGGGAAGAAAATGGTCAGTCAGAAACTCCACATACTTTGAGGTCATCTGTACACCTTCGGGGACCCTAAAGGGGCCGATGAGCTCTCTCCTCATGATTCCGGCCTAAAACATGACTCCACCACTGCTTTTCCGACATTGCAGCCTTGTTAGAACAGGGTGGCCATCCACCAAACATCCACTATTCCATCCATCTGGACCATCCAGGGTGGCAGGGCACTCACAAGTGAACAGGACTATTTGAAAATTGCAGCCGTTTCTGCTTGTAAGCGTTGGTTAGTGGTGGCCGAATAGAAGGTTTATGCACACTTGCAAGACTCTGGAGGACTCTACACCTTGATGTCCGAGGGACTCCAGAGGCACCAGCAGTTTCAAATATTAGTTTTTTGCCATGTAATGGTATTTTAGCAGCTGCCCCCCTATTCTTTGGTGAAAACTGTCCTACATTTTTTATCTCCATATACTATCTACATGCCGGAGTCCTTGAGTATATATTTTGTTGTTAATTTTTGGGACTATCGTCCATCGCTGTATTGAGCACACATATTTATTACTATATGTACAGGGTATATAGTGGTGTTCATTTATTCTTTTATGTGGCCATATTTGGACCCAGTGCACATATTTATTGCCTAACTTGGTGATATATTTATACATATTACACTTTATAATTGTTTTGAAGTTATTAATGGTCATTCATGTTCATGCCACTATTAGAGGACCTGGTGCTTTTCATATGCATGTATATATGGGACAGTTTTCACCGTACATGCTATTGAGTGTGAGTTACAGGGTGGAGGTAGGATTATGTTCCTATGCTCTGTGTACTTATATGTGGATTTAAGTGTTTTTATGGTGGTTGTCTCCCCCCCCCCACCTTTTTTTGTTTTGCTAATAAAGATATATTTATAATCACATGCATATTTATTAGTGTGCATTATTCATGGTTGCCAGCTTTTTTTTGTGTTTGCTCCCGAAGATTCACAAATCGCTGGTGGACTGCCCCGGCAGACCCATTGTATCTGGCCGGGGGTCTGCCACCAGCCATTTGTCGATCTTCGTGGAGCAGATTTTACACCCTTCTGCCATGTCGAGCTCGTATCTCCGTGACAGCACAGACTTTCTTGTTAAAATTGCTAATCTTGAAGTTCCTACAGATGTTATCATTGCCACACTTGACGTGGTCAGCCTGTACACCTCCATCCATCACGATGGGGGTGTACAGGCTATCAGGTCAAGTCTGGAACCAGATTTCTCTGAGCACAAGGTGGAGTTCATTATTTCTTTATTAGAGTTGGTTTTGAAAAATAACAATTTTTTGTTTAATGACACCTTATTCCTTCAGACATCCGGCACCGCCATGGGTACGAACGTGGCGCCCACGTATGCTAACGTGTTAATGTCGGAGCTGGAGGAGACACACGTCTATGTGTCCCACCGCTCCAGCAATTTGCTGGGGTGGGGGCGTTACATCGATGATGTGTTTCTAGTCTGAAGGGGAAATATGACACAAATACACACATTTCATACTTTTTAAAATTCGGTTAATGCACATATTAAGTTTACACTTAATGCTTCCACTACTTCTATTCCTTTCTTAGACACTTTAGTCTCAGTTGCAGGTCACCGGTTAACTACTAAACTTTATGTTAAAGATAAAAATTGCAATTCTATATTGCATTTTGACAGCAGTCATCCTGGACCCCTGATGCACTCACTCCCAGGCATTAAAATGCTATGAGCGAGGAGCATTGTGGAATCTGATGACAAACTTGTTCCTACATTGGATCGCATGGTAAATAACTTCTCTAAAGGAGGGTATCCTACATCCCTGTTACACCAAGAGACGGCCAGAGTGATGTCATTAGATAGGGACAAATTACTTCATGACCAAAAAAAAAGAGATGTAAACCACATATTCCTTTTGTTTCCACCTTCTGTTCACAGTCTAAAACCATTAGTAATGCTCTCAACAAGCACTGGAATATCTTGAGGACCTGTTTTCCTGATGTTCCAGAGTTTGGTGAACGTCCTCTATTGTTGTACTGCAGATCTTCAAAACTCAATGACAGACTGGTCAAATCCGATATCTCTTTGAAAATGCCTGTACAGAGATACCTCTTGGTTAGGAGTAGGGTCTCCTACCACTGCCGACAGTGTTTCAACTGTGACTACATGAACAAGGGACCGTGTTTTGTTCATCCACAGTCTAGCAAAACTTATGGGATAAACCATTATTTGACTTGTACAAAAGACTTTGATCTATGTCCTGAAGTTCCCATGTGGTCTCCTATATGTGGGGGAGACCCCATGGGAATTCAAGACCAGGATCAACCAACACCGTTATAGCCTCCGCAAGCGACGCACAGACGTTCCTGTGGCCAAACATTTTGAGGATGCCAATCATTCTGAGAGAGATCTAAAACTCCCCTTACTTGACCACATCCCCCTCTTAAGAGAGGTGGAGACCGTGTCAGTATCCTCAAGAAGAGGGAGCTTAAATGAATATATGAGCTACAAAAACCCTTGGGACTTAATGTTGACTTTACTGTCACGCCCCAAATTTATAACGCTTAATATGCTTGTTGACATCTCTACTGAAATATGTCATTTCCACCAGCTGACTAGATTTGTGTACCTGAGATCCTTACTAATTTATCTTATTTTTTTTTTCTCTATTTTTTCTAGTATCAAGGATGGATCATGGCTGTCCTTAATTACCCATCAACACAGATAAAAGTTGTTTCTATATGATTTTATTTTTCTATCTTTTTTAATATTATTCCTATTTGATTTTTTTTATTTTTTTTTGTCCCTTAACCCACTATAGTGCGGTGAGCCAATGGGAGGTATATGCTCATTAAATATGGTGTCCATTTACGAATGCCTCTTTATAATTAGTTTTGTTTAATCTCTGGATCCCTACAGAGTGCATGAATTTTGGATGTATGACAATTTTCATATTCTTTACTTTGCCCATAGATCCTTGGACCCCTAGTTCTTACATGGTTACCGACAGCTGCCCGTTGGACCATGAACCCGGTCTCCGCTTTGTACCCCATAAATGGGGTGCAATGCGGTTGGGATACCTTGGGTGGGCTAACACTATATGCCCAGTGGTATGCATGTGTCCTTTGATTGTAATGTAAAGATCCTGATGCTCTTTATGGGATGCAAAAATCTAAATCTATATGTATATCTATTCATCCAATATTCCTTATTTACCCTCACTACTACAGCACTTTACCTATTTACTTATATAGTCATATCCCTTTTTGGTGCTAATAGATATCTGATTGCGCTTGCGCCTCCTCAGCAGATGATGCCGGAAATAGCCATGTGCTTTTGTTTGGACACGTGACCTCCGACTTCTTCTCCTCATGCACTGCATTTAGATGGCTGCGCTAGGCTCTGGCCTTTATAGCGCATGCGCTAGTGACATGTACCCATAGCGGGACATGTGATTGCTACGTATCTACTATCTCCCTTATACTATTGGCTTATCATTCTTGATGCAGAAGTGCCGATATAGCGCGAGTAGACCCGCGGCTCAACGCTTCTTTGTTTACAATTCACTGTGGGATAAGACCGTATGCCACCGCCCGATCCTGAATATGATTGACTACTTGTAATATGATACAAGAATTTAGGTGCACCACTGTGGGAGATGTGAACAATAAAATTGGCTAATCCCTCAACACTGATGTTAAAATTGAGACATTAGCCAGTATATCCTTATAAGAAGGACATAACAGAGCCCACACACCAACGCCAAGGTTTCTCAAGTGGCACGGGACCTAACACTAACCTACCTGTGCGTGATATGTGTAAAAACTCCATATTTAATGCGCCTTTATTACTATTCCAGGCAGCATTAAGGTCCACCTGTGAGGCCGACAACCACATCAGCCAACTTGGGTGGGGCTTATAGTCTGCCTCCCATTGTATGTGTGCACAGCCACACTGGGCGTAATTGGGAGTGGCTGTGAGTCGGACCTAATACTGCTGTAATTGCCCACTGGCCCCTGGTTTTCTTTATCATGCACAGGTAGGTTAGTGTTAGGTCCCGTGCCACTTGAGAAACCTTGGCGTTGGTGTGCGGGCTCTGTTATGTCCTTCATATAAGGATATACTGGTTAATGTCTATGCTGAAATCGAGGGCTTCCTGAACCTACTCTGGCCCTTGTGTGGCCACTGGAGGTGGTTGGGAAGCCAAAACCAGTCAAAGCAGGTGAGTAACACAAGTTGCATAATGGAAGTTGCGTAATTGACGTATCCCCATGAGCTACGCTGTTAACTTAACTCTGGTAGTTAGGTAAACAGCACAGCTTTGTTGCTACGCTGTTTGTGCAACTCTCAAAGTCAATGGGAGTTGTGCAAATTGCCGTACTAGGGGACGTTCTACTACCACAGTGTGACCTATCAGTGTGCTTCCAGCTGTAACAAAACTACAATTCCCAGCATGCTCAGACGGCCAATAGCCCTAAAAATGCTGTTTTATGAGTGCTTTAAAGCCCACCCCTTTAACTGGTAGTAGTCCGGGTGTATGAAGCGTGCTCACGAGCTGAGCGCACTTCATACTTGGTAAGTTAGCTTGGAGTCACCACTAATGCTGGACATAAGCGGGATGCCGATGCTCGACATAAACCCTTCAAATGCCAAGGTCAAAGATCACACATCTAAAATGAATGTTAAAATATAGTTGCCAGGTAGCCCATGGGGCTGATTGGGACCTCTCTAGTCGCTTGATCTAGAATAGGTGCCATGATGGCAGGAGGATGAAACCTCCCCCCCCCCCCCCCCCCCCCCCAAAAGTAGAAAAATTGCATGTTTTCCTTTTTACATTTTTTTTGCAGAACAAATAATTTTTGGAAGGCTTTGCTGTAGATTTGGTGGTAAAATGAGTGATGTAATTACAAAGTACAATTTGTCCTGCATATAACAAGCCTCATATGGGTCTGAGGTAAAAAAAAATTTGAAAGACGGCTATGCATTCAAAAATGATATATTGCTTCATCCTCGAGGAATTAAAAAAAACAGCCAATTTTACTGTGTGGGAACATGGCCTAGGGTAGACTAGCTCTCCCCTTATATAAGATGTCTGATCACGGGGGTCCCGCTGCTGGGGACCCTTGCGATTTTCCTGTTGCAACCGGCGTTCATTTAGAATGTCGGGTGCAGCACCGGAGGCTCGTGACGTCACGGTCACACACCCTCAATGCAAGTCTATGGGAGGGGGCATGACAACCGTCACATCCACTCCCATAGCCTTGCATTGAGGGGGCAGGGCTGTGACATCACGAGCTTCCGCCCCACATCACCAGTCATCCGGCATGGAGCAAAGATCTGGGATAGGGGATAAGATGTCTTAGCGCCAGAGTACCCCTTTAAGTATGCTACATGCCTACTTGCCAAGAGATCTAATTTTGCAAAAGAAATTCCATCAATTGTATCACATAGGGGCAGGATTTGTACAAATCCCATACAAGAGTGGGGGTTTTGGGCCACTGTAGTTTTGTAATAGCTGGAGGCCCACCGTTTGAAGACCACTGAAATAGTTAGTGTTTGTCATCAGTTTTCCCTCATCTTCAAAAGGCCAGTACAGAATCTGAATGTCATCAGGTGATCAGATAGTAAAGATTATTCATTACAATAGGTGACGGGTATTGATGACTGTCTAGGCATGTGTGTTGTCGGACGGGGTAATGTTTAATTAACCTTATCGTGACGCCAGAGCGTGGTTGACCTATACGCCACCCGAGGTAGACCAGCTTCACCTGTGCCAGGCACAGGGCAAATAATCACTCCGACGCAAGGTTAAGGTTAACTGGCTTGCCTTACTGAGGTTCGAAGATGGTACAATCCATTACAGCTCAGATTAGCGTGAAGGAGATGCAGGGTGAACATAGGGAAGCTTATCGGCTTGCTGGGACTTATAGTTGATTGTGCAGTACATGACTGATGCAGCTCACGCTATACTTTAGAGACTTGGACTTGACTAACTTGCTGACTTAACTTGTATGATATCCCTGAGACTGTAGGCTTACCGCAAGGCTTTGACTTTCACCTCGGTAGTGGGGTTAACTGGTAGTAGATGCGTGGTTGCTGGATTTAGACCTCAGGCCTCCTTTCAGATTCACCTCACAGACAGACTTTACTCCTCACCAAACTGTACCTCAGCACTACTCTGAACCCTAGCTACAATATATAAGGGGACAATTTAAAGAGATCCCATTGGGCAGATAAGTCACATGTTCACCACTGCATACTCCCCTTAACAACAAGGTTCTTGACAACAATAGATTTAAGGCAACAGATGCATAGATAATACAAAAACATTACCTCTAATATAACAGAACATTATTTAGTGCATTATAGAGAGTTCTGAGGAGAGGGGACCCATGATGGACTTTGAGCAGCATCTTCCAGACAGGATGGGCAGGAGTACAGAAGAACACATGATTATGTACTGGGTCACCACACATGCTAGGAGTTGTAGTTTTGCAACAGCTGGAGGTCCACAGTTTGGATACGACTGATATAGTAAGTGTTTTTCATCAGTTTTCCCCATTTTTTTAAAAAGACAATACTGAATCTGAATGTCATCAGGCGATTACAATAGGTGTCGGGTATTAGTGACTTTCCAACAATGCTGGGGGTTGTAGTTTTGCAATATCTGGAGATAAACAGCTTGAAGACCACTAATAAAGTTAGTGTTTTTCATCACTTTTCCTCCATTTTAAAGGGGAAAATACTGAATCTGAATGTCATCAGGTGATAAGCTAGTTGAGATTAATCATTACAATAGTTGTTGGGTATTGATGACTGTCCAGGCACGCTGGGAGTTATGGTTTTGTAACTTCTTGAGGTCCACAGTTTGGAGCCTACTGATGTCATTAGTGTTTTTCACCAGTTTTCCCCCATTTTCAGAAGGACAATACTGAATCTGAATGTCATCTGATGATCAATGAGTACAGATTAGTCATTACAATGGGTCTTGCACATTGATTTTAGATGCTGCCAGATGCCAATTTCTTCCACCCTACAAAAAAGGGGCATTTTCTGGTGATAGGTACTCTCAAAGATAAATGACTTCATTGGTTGTCTTCCGACAGGAAAGAAAACTGCTTGTGTAATAGAATTGTTTGGCCCTGAGAGAGTCCCACTAACTTTGCCATAACCCATTTATCAGTAAACAATTAGAGAATGGGATATCTGAGACCACGCTGAAAATATAATGTGCACCAGGAGGGAATAAAACTTCATTACGATACTCCGGTGGGGAATCACACATCTATCTCCATAAATCCTACAGCTGATAATGCCGTAGCGCTATTCATTTAGAAGGCGTGTCTGGCAAACACTGTGTGCATTGGCAGCTGGAAAAAAAATGGGTCCTCGGGTCCAAAATCACACACATTAACAGGATCAGTCAATATTTGGTTTTACAACGAGAAATACAAAGAAAGAAAAAATCAACCTCAACCCTGTAATGTGGTTTATATAAACAGACAGCGCCCTGCAGGAGATGCCAAAAGATCTTGTTATACAAAGAGCAACAGATGGGAAAAAATAATTTTACTATATAAATACTCAGAAGATGAATCTATTAACCAGAGCAGAGGGCAGCAACCTAGAAGATCTCACTGTTATATTCTTGTACTAACTGAGTACACGGCGTTGCCCGGTTTTCCTTCCTAATCCTTTTTGGGGAGGAAAATAAACAAAGGAGGAAGCTTCTGACTTCATATCCCGTCCTCATATATTGTTGTCATATTCCAACCCCACATCCCGACCTCCTATACCGTCCTCCTATCCCGACTTCCTATCCCGACCTCCTATCCCGACCTCCTATCCCGTCCTCCTATCCCGTCCTCCTATCCCATCCTCCTATCCCGTCCTCCTATCTCGACCTCCTATCCCGTCCTCCTATCCCGTCCTCCTATCCTGTCCTCCTATCTCGACCTCCTATCCCGTCCTCCTATCTCATCCTTCTATCCAGTCCTCCTATCCCGACCTCCTATCCCATCCTCCAATCTCGAGCTCCTATCCCGATCTCCTATCCCGACCTCCTATCTCAACCTCCTATCTCAACCTCCTATCCCGACCTCCTATCCCGACCTCCTTTCCCGACCTCATATCTCGACCTCCTATCCCGACCTCCTTTCCCATCCTCCTATCTCGACCTCCTATCCCAACCTCCTTTCCCATCCTCATATCTCGATCTCCTACCTCGTCCTCATATCCCGTCCTCCTATCCCGACCTCCTATCCCAACCTCCTATTCCGACCTCCTATCCCGACCTTATATCTCGTCCTCCTATCCCATCCTCCTATCTCGACCTCCTATCCCGTCCTCATATCCTGACCTGCAATATGTGTACCAGGTATTGAAATATCTTCAGCCATACAGAAGTTATGTGGGAACATACATTTCCCATTGATTTGCATGGGACTTTAAAAAAAAAAACATGACCCTCACAAATGGGGGTAGTTAGGGGTTAAATTAACTATCCTATATTTTAAGTGGAAATATAAGTAACATGTGACCAAGTATTATGGAAATATCTCCAGCCGTTTGGAAGTTATGCGGAAACATATATTTCCCATTGGCTTGCATGGGACTTTAAACATAAGCCCCGCCCCTGGCAAATGGGGGTGAGTAAGGGTTAAATCACCTATCCTATGTTTGTTGCTGACATATAAGTAACATGTGGCCAAGTTTCATGTTAATATCTTTAGCCGTTTGAAAGTTTTTGTGGAACATACATACATACATATTCACATATATACATACACACACGATGAGTTTTATATATATAGATATAGGGAGCAGTATAATAGTAGTTATATTCTTGTATATAGTGGCAGTATTATAGTAGTTATATTCTTGAATATAGGAGCAGTATTATAGTAGTTATATTCTTGTATATAGGAGCAGTATTATAGTAGTTATATTCTTGTATATAGAAGCCGTATTATAGAAGTTATATTCTTGTACATAGGAGCAGTATTATAGTAGTTATATTCTGGTATATAGGAGGCAGTATTATAGTAGTTATATTCTTGTATATAGGAGCAGTATTATAGTAGTTATATTCTTGTATATAGGAGCAGTATTATAGTAGTTATATTCTTGTATATAGCGGCAGTATTATAGAAGTTATATTCTTGTATATAGCGGCAGTATTATAGTAGTTATATTCTTGAATATAGGAGCAGTATTATAGTAGTTATATTCTTGTATATAGGAGCATTATTATAGTAGTTATATTCTTGTACATAGGAGGCAGTATTATAGTAGTTATATTCTTGTATATAGGAGCAGTATTATAGTAGTTATATTCTTGTATATAGGAGCAGTATTATAGTAGTTATATTCTTGTATATAGGAGCAGTATTATAGTAGTTATATTCTTGTATATAGCGGCAGTATTATAGAAGTTATATTCTTGTATATAGCGGCAGTATTATAGTAGTTATATTCTTGAATATAGGAGCAGTATTATAGTAGTTATATTCTTGTATATAGGAGCATTATTATAGTAGTTATATTCTTGTACATAGGAGGCAGTATTATAACTACTATAATACTGCTCCTATATACAAGAATATAACTACTATAATACTGCTCCTATATACAAGAATATAACTACTATAATACTGCTCCTATATGCAAGAATATAACTACTATAATACTGCCTCCTATATACAAGAATATAACTACTATAATACTGCTCCTATGTACAAGAATATAACTACTATATTCTTGTATATAGAAGCCGTATTATAGTAGTTATATTCTTGTACATAGGAGCAGTATTATAGTAGTTATATTCTGGTATATAGGAGGCAGTATTATAGAAGTTATATTCTTGTACATAGAGAGCAGTATTATAGTAGTTATATTCTTGTATATAGGAGCAGTATTATAGTAGTTATATTCTTGTATATAGGAGCAGTATTATAGTAGTTATATTCTTGTATATAGCGGCAGTATTATAGAAGTTATATTCTTGTATATAGCGGCAGTATTATAGTAGTTATATTCTTGAATATAGGAGCAGTATTATAGTAGTTATATTCTTGTAGATAGGAGCAGTATTATAGTAGTTATATTCTTGTACATAGGAGGCAGTATTATAGTAGTTATATTCTTGTATATAGGAGCAGTATTATAGTAGTTATATTCTTGTATATAGGAGGCAATTTTTATTGTGAAAACAAACAAAATTACAATTAACATAAATTCTTACAATGCAAAACAAAAATAGCAAGCATTGTACACACAATGACTACTCAACTAGAGTATGTACAGAGTAATATTAAACTTAGAAAGTCCACATTTGCTGGAAAAGGAAAAACACTAAAAATTTAATAAAACAACATGACTATCATCTGTGTTAAACCAAAGAAACATTTCTCCATAATTTCCCATTATTTTGGTTTCTCCTCATTTCTAATGATTTTACCCACTGGAGCTCGGACATGATCTGTCTTACTGCTGTGATGTGGTGGAATGGCTCATTGTGTATGGACACTCTAGTTCTCATGTGCCAATGGTAATATTTAGTGATTGTTATAATTATGTACATTGTCCCCCTGTCTACAGTCCTGTTACTGGATGGTACAGCATATATGATGTCAGGATACGTCAGGTTCTGCAGTAATGGGATGTTCAGCTTACTGGACACTTCTTCCCATATCCTCCTCCCGGCCCTGCAGTCAGATATGAAATGCTCCATGGTCTCCTCCTGCTGACAACCCAGAGGACAGTTCCTATCTGAGACACTTAGATATTTCAGGTTACCCCTGACAAAGAGCCTCCCATGGAGCGACAGCCAAGCTATGTCAAAGAATTTTGCGGGGAGTCGTTTCCCATTGAGGAACTTAAGACTTTCTTGTAAAGTGCTGGTCACACAGTCCCTCAAGGCAAGTGGAGAGCAGAAGAAAGCCCTACAAACCCTTACGTATAGATCCTTCCTTGGCTTACTCTCTATATAGGACTTCTCAATGCGCCATCTCTTCAGACATCTGAGCCCGCATTCCAGGTACGGGGGGGGGGGGGGGGTAGTCACGCGTCCATCTCCCCCTCTTGAGACTGCCGCCTCGCACCCAAGACTCTGCAACAGGCAATATCCAGTCCCTGATACTATTCGCCCACAGGGAGCTGTTGTTTGAGTCCAGGCAACCAAAATTAACTTTTAGAAACATGGAGTCAAAGAACACCCTTGGATTCAGCATATCCAACCCACCCTCTCTCCTCTGTAGGTAGGTGACCCCTCTTTTTATCAGGTTCAACCTGTTCCCCCAGAACATTTGGAAGAACAGACTAAATAGCCGAGCAGAGAAAGATTCTGGCAAAGGAAAAACAACAGAGACATACAAAAAGACGGGGACCAGGTAAGTCTTCAACATTTTAACCCTTTCTCTATAGGTCAGCCTCCAGTTCTTCCATCGCTGAACCTTTGCATTTCTGGCTTCCAACTTCTCTTCCCAATTTAGTTTGGCGTTATCGTCCCTCCCGAATTTGACCCCTAGGATTTTAATATAGGAGGAGGCTCTCACAAATTGGGGCAGATCAAAGTCTGGATCAGAATCAGATATCCAGAGAGCTTGACTCTTCTCAAGGTTGACCAGAGACCCTGAGGCCTCCGAGTAACTTCTGATGGCCGCAGACAACATCTCCACCTCACGAGGTTCAGATATCACTACAGTCACATCATCCGCATAGGCAACAACACTTAGGGGCAGGCAGTGGGGGACTGGCACCCCCTGAAAACCACACTCCTGCAGTGACCTCAGAAACGGGTCTAAGGCAAATACATACAGCAGCGGACTCAGTGGGCAACCTTGTCTCACCCCCGCCTCAACCCTGAACGTGTCACCCTGCCAACCATTGATCAGAGGAAAGCTCTCGGCCTCACAATATAAAATCTTCAGCCAATCGATGAATTGTCCCGGAATACCGTACTTTGACAAAGTGGCCCATAGATACTCGTGATCTACTCTGTCAAAGGCTTTAGCCTGGTCAAGACTCACAACATATCTCCCACACCTCAGGGCTTTACATCTCTCAAACATCTCCCTTATGGAGATCACTGCCCCAGAGATGTTCCGCCCTTTTACTGTGCCATACTGACAGCCTGTCAACAGTGCCGGGGACAGACAAACTAACCTAGAAAACAGGATTTTTGACAGAATCTTCCTGTCGACATTCAAGAGGGCAATCGGCCTCCAGTTCTTGATGTCACTCGGCTCTTTACCTTTAGACAGCAGAATCAGCGAGGACACTCTCATGGATGGAGGCATCAGGTGACTTTCTAGACAATTTGTGTAAACATCCACGAGGATTGGGGCCAAGAGGTCTCTGAATGTCTTATAGAATTCTGCTGTTATCCCATCTGGACCTGGTGCCTTCTTCAGATGTAACTTATCAATGGCCTCTTTGACCTCCGCCACCGTCAATTCTGCTGTCAAAGGAGAAAAGTCCAAATCATTAGTATCAGGGAGCGACGTTGTCTCCAAGAATTGGGTCATCTTGCCTCTATCCAAAACCTTCCTCTGAAACAAGTCAGCATAGTACGATCTCACCACCCCCAGGATACCCTCCCGAGATTCCTGCAAAACACCCTGGGAGTCAGTGAGACCGGTGACAGATTTATTTGCCACCTGCTCCCGGCAATTCTCAAAGGGATCAGGAGACCCTAAGGACCCATAATCCCGTTCAAGAACCAGGGAGGTATACCTGCTGTACTGATACTGCCTTATCTCAGATTTCAGCCGGTCTATCCTTTGTTGGTCCCCACCCGCCGAATACAGTGACTCCAATTCTTTGCGCAGCTTGAGATACTGGCCATACTTACTCTTCCCCTTTATAACTGACAGTCTCTTTAAGAGGGTTCTGATCTCATCCTTGATATCCTCCCACCAGGCGGCCATATCATCATAGAAGTCCACCCGCTCTAGTTGACCCTGTATAAGAGAGTGAACCTGTCTCTGCACA
This sequence comes from Hyla sarda, assembly GCF_029499605.1. Classification (NCBI taxonomy): domain Eukaryota; kingdom Metazoa; phylum Chordata; class Amphibia; order Anura; family Hylidae; genus Hyla; species Hyla sarda. The sequence goes on from NC_079193.1 coordinate 23,663,618, forward strand.
GAAGGATCCTCTAATAGACTGGAATTCAGTCTCCACAACCCTCTACCTGTCTCAGGACACTGTGTGACACCCAAACAGAAATATAAGGCCAGATGGTCAGAATAAGGGACGATCTTCTCATCTTTCTCACCAATCGTCTCTGTAGGACTAACCAGAGCCAAATCTATCCTACTGCTTCTTCCACCACAAAAATAGGTAAACTTTGCCTTCCGACCACCCTGCACAAATACATCTGACAACCCGGCCTGTAGAATGATTTGGTTTAAGACCTTGGAGTCTCGTGTTAGAGGTCTATTAGAGGATCTGTCACTAGATGTTCTGGAGGCATTAAAATCTCCGGCCATGATGACAGGGACAGACGTGAAGAGATATGGCTTCACTTCATTATAAAGGTTAACCCTTTCAGTCACTGTCTGTGAACCATAGGTATTAATGAGTCGGAGCCTTCTACCCCGAATAGTAACTTCTAGCATTAGGCACCTTCCCATCAATACCTCTGTCAGCCTATGTACAGTTACATCATTGGTGGTAAAGAGGATAGAGACCCCGGCACTTGGTTCCACAGCCAGTTACCAAAAGGATGGACCAGACCGCCATTCACGCTCTGCTTCACGTAACAGTTCTTGAGTATTTAAACGTGTCTCCTGTAAGAAGAAGATGTCAGCATCAATAGACTTTAGATGGTCATATACGACGTGTCTGGTCCTCCTCACTCTGACACTGTTCACATTACTGGAGAACACTTTAAGGGTAAAGTCGGCCATCATAACAAAGGAAAGCAGAAGAAGCAGATATGTCACCCCCATCATCACAGATCTGAGTCCGAGCCCTCCTGCTGACCACTTGTTTCCATGTCCGATTCGGACAGACGTTTATCCCGTGGAGGTCTCCTTTTTGTGGGGGGATCACCCTCTTGGTCCTCATTAAATTCATCTACCACTCGCTTCAACTCCCTCTCCATCTCTTCCTCAGCGTCTGACTCTGACAACACACTGTACCTATTTGTGATGGTCATTACACCTGACCCGGGGTCTACTTTCTTTTTGGAGGGCTTTTGGACAGTGGTCCATCCCTCCTCAGGCTTACGGCTGGTTTTGTCTTTTTTCCGTCTCTTCTGCGGATTTATTGATGCTGGGGCAGAAGAAGACATGGCCACAACCTGCTCAGTGACCTCCCTGTTCCCATCAGTGGCTCCTGGCTGGGACTGGTCGGGCACTGTGTCACCAATATTGTCAACCATATTGTCACCCCTAGTGTCACCTACAGTGTCACCCATATTGTCACCCCTAGTGTTATGCTGAGGCTCGGGCTGTGTCACTGCTGACCCTGACACCAACGTCTCCTCCTCCAGGTCCTCTGCCCCCTCCAGCAGGTCCTCATCAGGGAAGCCCTTACAGATATTATGCCAGGCATCAGGACAGTCCCTGTGGGAGTGACCGGTCTTACCACAGAGGTTGCAGCGGATATTCTGGCAGGTGGCGCTGACATGGCCGATCTCCCCACATAAATTACACTTCACCAGGGTGCACACACTCGCGATATGACCGGTCTTCCCACACTTGAAGCATTTTCTGGGCTGACCTGCATAGAAACAAACCCCTTTCTCCCGACCAATGAAAAATGAATTGGGCAGATGTTGGGTAATGTTATTAATCTGCCGTAACTTTACCAGGACCTTCCACCCGCCCGTCCATATGCCGTCCTCATCCCTGGTCTTAGTCAGGTCTGACATTAGGTCACAGTGTCTTTTTAACCACACAACAATATCCTGGGGGGGGACAGACTCGTTCCAGAATATAATGGTGACATTCGCTGTGTCCGGTCTGGAGATGGGGACAAAGCTGAACTTATTCCAGCCATCAGCATCTCCCACCCGGGTGACATGGGCCCAGAAGCGGTCAAGGTCGGAAATGAGTTTGAAGCTGACGTCATAGCCCTGCCTGTCAGGAAGGTTTATCACTGCCAGGATGTTAGATGGCAGGAAGCCCATTTGGTGGCACAGAAATTCACGGACCACAAACCTCCTGTCAGGCAGCTCCTCCTTGGCCCCTCTATGTCTGAACCTGACCACGTTCCTCCTCTTGAAAGCCTGACCTGTATAATTCACATTGGACATGAATGGTGACCCACGGCTCCAGGCATTACCAGAGGAGGCGCCACTACTTCTACCCTCCTGCTGTACTTGGGGGCGCTGTGGTGGCTGCTGACCAGCCGTACTAGGGGGGTCTGACACTTGTGTGACTAAAGGGGGGAAGTGTTGTGCATCAGACTGTACAGCCCCCTCCCCACCATCAACCTCTATACTCTGGGGGTCACAAGCCTCTGAAGGCTGAACTAATGGTGGACCTGACCCCAGAGATGACCCCAGATCCCACACAGACTGTGAAGCACCCCCCTCTGCAGACACATTATCAGTAATATCACATACAGTCATATCAGTGCAGTCACTGGCAGTATGATCCTGCACTACAGAGCCCAGCAAGCCCTGCAGAGCCATGTCCTGTGAACTCTCTGCTGGACTGCTGCCTTCAGGTAAGAGTCCACAGTCCTGCTGCTCTCTACTGCCCCCAGGGGCTTGTGGTGACTGCACTACTGTTACAGAGTTACCTTCAGGTATGTGTCCATAGTCCTGCTTCACCGTGCTGACTGCTGGGACTTGTGGTACCTCTGGAGGAGTCTCTGCAGGTCTCTGATGTTGCTGGACGCTTGCTTCTGCTTGTCTGTACAAATCCTCTTTTTCAAAAGGGAAGCTGGCTGGTCTGAGGAGTGGTCTTGCACAGGACTGCTGGATGTCCTCTTGTCCTGTACAGGACTGCTGGGTGTCCCCTGGTGAGGCTGAAGACTTGGGTTCAGCAGTAGATGTAGATGACTTTGTTGCTGGTCTTTCCTTATATCCCTCAAATCTTTGCTGATTCCTGAAGGTCTCAGCGACTGGTCCCATCTGGTCCAATACGTCCTCCATGTCCTGCACAGTGTCAGCGAGCTGCACAGCGAGGGAGCTCAGCTTCTTATCATGTACAGCCTGGTTATTGGGGTTTGCTGCCTTTAGCTTGTATATACAGTCAATCTGTTTCTGCAGCTGTAACTTTGTCTTTTTTAAAGTCTCAAGTCTCTTTACCAGAGCTGGGATCTGCTCGGCCAAACACAGTTCAGGCGCCCGCTGAGTATTGGGGGGCCGTGCTGGTGGGGTACTCACAGGACTCTGCTTCTGAGGTGGTATCTGTCTCGGTGTTGCTGTGGTCACTGCTGCGGGGTCACAATCTCCAGACTGGGGACTGGGCCCCTGGTTCTTCTCAGTGACCGCACTTGTGGCCCCCTGAAGCCTTCCTGGTGTACTCCCTCTGGTCCCCTCTGGCGTGCTTGTAGCTTTTGCGCTGCTCCCGCTCCCGTATCGTGTGCGGTCAGAACGTATCAGGACAGGCTGCTGCAGATTCTCCTGCATGGTCTGCTTCTCCAGGGATGTTCTCCTCTGTCTGACTGCAGGAGGGGTGGATTGTACCTGCAGCCATTACCTTACTTGATGATTCCTTCTTTAGTTCCACAGCTTTCTTCTCATCTGTGCTTCTTACTGCACCAGAACTGACAACATTCTGAACATTTCTCACATCCATAGAAACTTTAGGATTTTCATCCATGGATTGTGGTGTCTGGGGATTAATTCCCAGAATAGGCCGAGAAGCCTGGGCCTTGCTTGGGGAGCTTTCCCACCCAGAGTGGCCCCTCCCTGGGCTTTCTCCAGACATCAGGAGAGCTACACAGACACAACCTCTCAGCTAGGAGGCAGTATTATAGTAGTTATATTCTTGCATATAGGAGCAGTATTATAGTAGTTATATTCTTGTACATAGGAGCAGTATTATAGTAGTTATATTCTTGTATATAGGAGCAGTATTATAGTAGTTATATTCTTGTATATAGGAGCAGTATTATAGTAGTTATATTCTTGTATATAGGAGCAGTATTATAGTAGTTATATTCTTGTATATAGGAGCAGTATTATAGTAGTTATATTCTTGTATATAGGAGCAGTATTATAGTAGTTATATTCTTGTATTTAGGGGCAGTATAATAGTAGTTATATTCTTGTATATAGGAGCAGTATTATAGTAGTTATATTCTTGTATATAGGAGCAGTATTATAGTAGTTATATTCTTGTATATAGGAGCAGTATTATAGTAGTTATATTCTTGTATATAGGAGGCAGTATTATAGTAGTTATATTCTTGTATATATGGGCAGTATTATAGTAGTTATATTCTTGTATATAGAAGCAGTATTATTGTAGTTATATTCTTGTATATAGGAGCAGTATTATAGTAGTTATATTCTTGTATATAGGAGCAGTATTATAGTAGTTATATTCTTGTATATAAGTAGCAGTATTATAGTAGTTATATTCTTGTATATAGGAGCAGTATCATAGTAGTTATATTCTTGTATATAGGGGCAGTATTATAGTAGTTATATTCTTGTACATAGGAGCAGTATTATAGTAGTTATATTCTTGTATATAGGAGCAGAATTATAGTAGTTATATTCTTGTATATAGGAGGCAGTATTATAGTAGTTATATTCTTGTATATAGGAGCAGTATTACAGTAGTTATATTCTTGTACATAGGAGCAGTATTATAGTAGTTATATTCTTGTATATAGGAGCAGAATTATAGTAGTTATATTCTTGTATATAGGAGGCAGTATTATAGTAGTTATATTCTTGTATTTAGGAGCAGTATTATAGTAGTTATATTCTGGTATATAGGAGTAGTATTATAGTAGTTATATTCTTGTATATAGGAGCAGTATTATAGTAGTTATATTCTTGTATATAGGAGGCAGTATTATAGTAGATATATTCTTGTATATAGGAGCAGTATTATAGTAGTTATATTCTTGTATATAGGAGGCAGTATTATAGTAGTTATATTCTTGTATATAGGAGCTGTATTATAGTAGTTATATTCTTGTATATAGGAGCAGTATTATAGTAGTTATATTCTTGTATATATGGGCAGTATTATAGTAGTTATATTCTTGTATATATGGGCAGTAATACCTTTTACATTGATTGCTCATTATCTTTTTAATTACTAAGCATACATGATGATATCCTCTAAATAAATATCCTCTAAGTGTAGGAATCCTTTTCCTCTCCTGCTATTTTGGATGCACCATTAAATAACAATTTACAGGGACGACTACACGAAAAGAGGTAAAAATCTTCTGACAATAGTGAAGTTTTAGGAATGAGACAACACGAAGGACAGATGCCGGCAACACCAAATGTTCATTTACCCATTCAGCCATTAAATGAGTCCTATTAATGTTCTCCTGATTTATAGCCCCCGCAGCCAAATTAGATGAATCCAGTTTGTAAGCTTTTTGCTTTTTATCTAGGAAACAGCTGCTGAAGAATAATTTCGCTGTTTGTACAGTGTTCGTACGGATTTAATGTTTTATGGGTTTTTTTTCACAGATGAAAATCTGTGTTCATCAAACAGGGAAAAGGGAGTTGAGAAGCGAAAGGCAGAAACTAAAGTACCATGCGAGACTTCTAAAACGTTGTAAAGTCTGTATGTGCACATCTGCCTTATAGACTACATTTTTACTGGGATAAATGGGCATGGTCATACAGAGAAGAAAGGGGCCCTATAGCAAAAGATCGAAAACGATCAAATAAGAAATGTCAGAGCGATTGATAGCAAAGGGTTAATCCAGGGTGGCATGATGGCTTTCAGTGCTGAAGTCCTAGGTTCAAGTGCCACCAAGGACAACATCTGCAAGGAGTTTGTGTGTTCTCTCCCTGCTTGAAGGGGTTTCTTTCCAATAGATGTTCATATAAGGATGGGGACTAGAGATGAGCGAACTTACAGTAAATTCGATTCGTCACGAACTTCTCGGCTCGGAAGTTGATGGCTTTTCCTGCATAAATTAGTTCAGCTTTCAGATGTTCCGGTGGGCTGGAAAAGGTGGATACAGTCCTAGGAAAGAGTCTCCTAGGACTGTAACCACCTTTTCCAGCCAACGGCTGTCCGGGCATGCTGAGAGTTGAAGTTTTGCAACATCTGGAGGGCCACAGTTTGAGACCACTGCTATATATCACCCAGTGCCCGAAGAACACATACATAGAGTAGCAGTTGCCCATAGCAACCAATCAGATTCCTTCTTTCATTTTCCAGAGGCCTTTTTTAAAAATGAAAGTAACCATCTGATTGGTTGCTATGAGCAACTGCACTACTTTTCCTCGGCACAGGTGTTGATAAATCCTCCCCACTGTATACGGTCGGTTTCACGCCATCTTCCTCTCACGGATTGTTGTTGCCCACCAAGTGTTTCTGGGAATCCTGTGAAGATGACGACAAACTTTATGCCTCTCTCCGAAGTCTTTGATGACTGTGGTTACCATGGCAACAGAAAACACAGTTGTATCCCGAGTACAAGGAATGACAGAGGCCCGTCATTACGGCGGTCTGCGCCAAACAACGGGAGATCATAATTGGCGAAGCTTATCATTAAAGGATCAGTATTTACATTGGGAAATTGCTTTAGGCCTCTTCTTGACATTTTCTGCAGGAAATTTCACCTGCTATTTTAAGAAACCTGAGTATTCGCAAAATCCCCATTGAATGAGAAATAGGTGTATGATGGCCACCATGCTTTATATTAGTGGTATGATGCTGTGGTGGCTGAATTGGGAACAAGCCTTGTGGGGGGTGTAGGGTAGTTAGGGTGTTGCTGTTCGATATAGTTAAGGGCGCTGTTAACCCTTGTCACTCGTGACGCCAGGGTGAGGGTTAAATGCTGTGTTTCTTGATAGGCCTATTGCCACCCTTCCCAAGAGCAATAGGTGATGCAGAAATAAAGGATTGTCCACAACCGCTGTTAACTGAAAACTTGCAGGAACTTTTACTGAAGAATTTCTGTACATGTAGTAATAGTAACAGTCCAGAGAACAGAGTCTCTACAGATATAGCTGAGCAGCGATTGACGGTTGGTTGGGATCAGATAAGCTCAATTTAGCTTCTGAAGGATTGTATAGCAGAGATCCGCTGGATTTAGGGGAGTAATTAGGTCCAGTGATCTTCCGATGAGTAGCGGGGAATTGCTTAGTCTATCCGCTATGTTAGAGGCCGAGGCCGCAAGGCTTTGGCCTAGTAAATCATCTTATAAGCTGCGGAGGTCCTACCTCTTCCAGAGTCAGCAACCCAAGAGAGGGATCAAGATGGCGCAGGTCCCTTATATGGGCAGGGGCTGGCCGTTTTGGATTGGTCCGTAACGACTGTCACTCACCGTTACAGTGCATTGTGGGTGAACACGTCACGGAAACCTCCAAAGGTCCTGTAGCAAAACCATAGAGTTCTAATCTAATCAAGTGACCCACAGGTCCTGCTACGCTCGAACAGGTAGGCAATTAAATATATACAAATTTCTATACTTATATTTATATTTATATTGATAAGAACTTCCATATAGTCATTGACTAACTGAGGGGTGACAAGGGAAAAACTACAAAAGAGGGACCCCGACTTCCTAGAGACTCTGACTATGGGGACCTCCATAAAGGTAACGTATACAATACAGTACCGGGACACCACAATGCCCTCATAGTGTAACCATTGTGTACCCCATAATGATATCCTTAGTATCTCCATAATAGATTTAGCTGCAGATCTTCATAACATATTCAGCTGCTAAGCCCCATAACAGATGTAGCCAGAGAAACCCAATTACACAGTACCCCATAGTAGACACAACCACAGTGCCCCATAGAATATACAACCACTGTGCCCCATAGTAGAAACAACCACAGTGCCCCATAGAATATACAACCACTGTGCCCCATAGTAGACACAACCAAAGTGCCCCATAGTAAATACAACCACTGTGTCCCATAGTAGAAACAACCACAGTGCCCCATAGAAGATACAACCACAGTGCCCCATAGTACATACAACCACAGTGCCCCATAGAAGATACAACCACAGTGCCCCATAGAAGATACAACCACAGTGCCCCATAGTAGATACAACCACAGTGCCCCATACTAGATACAACCACAGTGCCCCATAGAAGATACAACCACAGTGCCCCATAGAAGATACAACCACAGTGCCCCATAGTAGATACAACCACAGTGCCCCATAGTAGATACAACCACAGTGCCCCATAAAAGATACAACCACAGCGCCCCATAGTAGATACAACCACAGTGTCCCATAGTAGATAGAACCACAGTGTCCCATAGAAGATACAACCACAGTGCCCCATAGTAGATACAACCACAGTGCCCCATACTAGATACAACCACAGTGCCCCATAAAAGATACAACCACAGCGCCCCATAGTAGATACAACCACAGTGTCCCATAGTAGATAGAACCACAGTGTCCCATAGAAGATACAACCACAGTGCCCCATTGAAGTTACAACCACAGTGCCCCATAGTAGATACAACCACAGTGCCCCATAGAAGATACAACCACAGCGCCCCATAGTAGATACATCCACAGTGTCCCATAGTAGATACAACCACAGTGCCCCATAGTAGATACAACCACAGTGCCCCATAGTACATACAACCACAGTGCCCCATAGTAGATACAACCACAGTGCCCCATAGAAGATACAACCACAGCGCCCCATAGTAGATACAACCACAGTGTCCCATAGTAGATACAACCACAGTGTCCCATAGAAGATACAACTACAGTGCCCCATTGAAGATACAACCACAGTGCCCCATAGTAGATACAACCACAGTGCCCCATAGAAGATACAACCACAGCGCCCGATAGTAGATACATTCACAGTGTATCATAGTAGATACAGCCACAGTGCCCCATAGTAGATACAACCACAGTGCCCCATAGTACATACAACCAGAGTGCCCCATAGTAGATACAACCACAGTGCCCCATAGAAGATACAACCACAGCGCCCCATAGTAGATACAACCACAGTGTCCCATAGTAGATACAACCACAGTGTCCCATAGAAGATACAACCACAGTGCCCCATTGAAGATACAACCACAGTACCCCATAGTAGATACAACCAAAGTGCCCCATAGAAGATACAACCACAGTGCCCCATAGTAGATACAACCACAGTGCCCCATAGAAGATACAACCTCAGTGCTCAATAGTAGATACAACAGTGCCCCATAGTAGATACAACAGTGCCCCATTGTAGATACAACCACAGTGCCCCATAGTGGATACAACCACAGTGCCCCATAGTAGATACAACCACAGTGCCCCATAGGAGATACAACTACAGTGTTCCATAGTAGATACAACCACAGTGCCCCATAGTAGATACAACCACAGTGCCCCATAGTAAATGCAACCACAGTGCCCCATAGGAGATACAACTACCGTGTCCCATAGTAGATACAACCACTGTGTCCCATAGTAGATACAACCACAGTGCCCCATAGAAGATACAACCACAGTGCCCCATAGAAGATACAACCACAGTGCTCAATAGTAGATACAAACACAGTGCCCCAGAGTAGATACAACCACAGTGCCCCATAGAAGATACAACCACAGTGCACCATAGTAGATACAACCACAGTGCCCCATTGCTGATACAACCACAGTGCCCCATAGAAGATACAACCACAGTGCCCCATAGTAGATACAACCACAGTGCCCCATAGCTGATACAACCACAGTGCCCCATAGAAGATACAACCACAGTGTCCCATAGTAGATACAACCACAGTGCCCCATAGAAGATACAACCGCAGTGCCCCATAGAAGATACAACCACAGTGCCCCATAGTAGATACAACCGCAGTGCCCCATAGTAGATACAACCGCAGTGCCCCATAGCAGATACAACCACAGTTCCCCATAGAAGATACAACCACAGTGCCCCATAGCAGATACATCCACAGTGCCCCATTGTAGATATAACCACAGTGCCCCACAGTAGATACAACCACAGTACCCCATAGTAGATGTACCCGCTGTAACCACAGGGCCCCATAGCAGATGCAACCAAAGTACCCTAAAATACCTGCTGCCATATTGCTCTCAGAAGGCCGTTGTGCCCCTATACAGTCTTCCTTGGTATAAACACAAGTCATCTTGGCTCCTCCTGGACAGTCCGGACCCCTATTTCTTCTATTCTGCGCCATTGTTGGGCCTGTTCACACGCTGTGCACCGCTCTGGCTTCAGATGAAGGATTCATAGAACTAGTGAAGTGAGGAGATCACATGGCGGCCATTCCTCCGATGTGTGGAAATAATTTCAGGCTGTCAGTATGAGTTTTGCCGAGCGGCTGATTAGCATATTCGTACTTTGTGCACATTGTTCATGCAGGGAACTCTTCCGAGCTGATGTGTTGTCACTGCGTAGAGGGGTTTTGGAAAATATCAGAACTGTAGTTTAAATAGATAGATAGACAGAGGCATAGACAGATAGGCTTGTGCCCTTATCTGTGTATGGTGCGGGCTCACGAATCGAGCCTGCGCCCGAGGGCCAGCATTAATAGCCGATCGCCACATGTCGGCTATTAGGGAGTTGAATCGATCGCCACATGTCGGCTATTAACCCTTTAGATCGCCGAGGTCAAAGCTGACAGCGGCTTCTAAAGGTACATTCAAACACTCCCTGGTGGTCGGGTTTCAAAGTGACGCAATGCGCAAAAATAAAACCTGTGCGACAAAATCCGGCAACACCTTAGTAAATTAGACAGGAAAAAAGAGTAGGGAACATACAAAACCCGTTGCAACAGAACCCGACACATTAGTAAATCAGGGCCATTGTGTGTGTGGTTCAATATATATTGGGCCTCATTTACTAAGATGAAACCGACCGGTTTTTGTCTGGTTATTTTGGCGCAGAGTGTCTGAGACAGTGTGCGTCTGAAAAATCCAACAAACCCAACATTGCACTGTGAAAAGCCTAAAAAAAGGGCGTGGTCAGTCACAAAGGGGGCGTGATCTGCCACAAAGTGAGTGTGGGCGGTCGAAAAAGGGGCGTGGTTTCACAACCCGACTGATTTACTATTGAATTCACAGAAAATCCTGTGGATAAATGGCTGGAAATATCCACCTAGAAAAAGCTGGTCAGAAAATGTTCCCGACTTTTCCCCATAGTAAATAGAGAGGAATCCTGCAAGTCTGAAACAACACGAAACTCTTAGTAAATGAGGCCCAATATGTGTGTATGCTTGGTTGTATATTTATATTGTGTGTGTATGCTTGGTTGTATATTTATATTGTGTGTGTATGCTTGGTTGTATATTTATATTGTGTGTGTATGCTTGGTTGTATATTTATATTGTGTGTGTATGCTTGGTTGTATATTTATATTGTGTGTGTATGCTTGGTTGTATATTTATATTGTGTGTGTATGCTTGGTTGTATATTTATATTGTGTGTGTATGCTTGGTTGTATATTTATATTGTGTGTGTATGCTTGGTTGTATATTTATATTGTGTGTGTATGCTTGGTTGTATATCTATATATATAAAACTCAACGTGTGTATGTATATGTATGTTCCACAAAAACGTCAAAACGGCTAAAGATATTAACATGAAACTTGGCCACATGTTACTTATATGTCAACAACAAACATAGGATAGGTGATTTAACCCTTACTCACCCCCATTTGCCAGGGGCGGGGTTTATGTTTAAAGTCCCATACAAGTCTATGGGAAATATATGTTACTGCATAACTTCCAAACGGCTGGAGATATTCCGATAATACTTGGTCACATGTTACTTATATGTCCACTTAAAATATAGGATAGTTCATTTAACCCTTAACTACCCCCATTTGTGAGGGTTGGGGTTTTTGTTTAAAGTCCCATGAAAATCAATGGGAAATGTATGTTCCCACATAACTGTAAATATTTCAATACCTGGTATACATATTACAGGTCGGGATAGGAGGTCAAGTTAGGAGGTCAGGATTTGAGGACGGGATTTGAGAATGGGATGGGAGGTCGGGATATGAGGACGGGATAGGAGGACGGGATAGGAGGACGGGATAGGAGGTCAGGATAGGAGGTCGGGAGAGGAGGTCGAGATAGGAGGACGGGATAGGAGGTCAGGATAGGAGGTCGGTAGAGGAGGTCGAGATAGGAGGTCGGGATAGGAGGTCGAGATAGGAGGACGGGATAGGAGGATGGGATAGGAGGTCGGGATAGGAGGTCGAGATAGGAGGACGGGATAGGAGGTCGGGATAGGAGGACGGGATAGGAGGTCGGGATAGGAGGTCGAGATAGGAGGAGGGGATAGGAGGATGGGATAGGAGGTCGAGTTAGGAGGTCAGGATATGAGGACGGGATAGGAGGATGGGATAAGAGGACGGGATAAGAGGACGGGATAGGAGGATGGGATAGGAGGACGGGATAGGAGGTCGGGATAGGAGGTCGGGATAGGAGGACGGGATAGGAGGACGGGATAGGAGGTCGAGATAGGAGGTCGGAATAGGAGGTCAAGTTAGGAGGACGGGATAAGAGGAGGGGATAGGAGGTGGAGATAGGAGGATGGGATAGAAGGTCGGGATAGGAGGTCGGGATAGGAGGTCGGGATAGGAGGAGGGGATAGGAGGATGGGATAGGAGGGTGGGATAGGAGGTTGGGATAGGAGGGTGGGATAGGAGGTCGAGTTAGGAGGTCAGGATATGAGGGGGAGATAGGAGGTGGAAAATATAGGATAGTTAATTTAACCCTTAACCACCCCCATTTGTGAGGGTCAGGGTTTTTGTTTAAAGTCCCATGAAAATCAATGGGAAATGTATGTTCCCACATAACTTCCGTACGACTAGAGATATTTCAATACCTGTTACGCATATTACGGGTCGGGCTAGGAGGACGAGATTGGAGGTCGAGATAGGCGGTTGGGATATGAGGACGGGATAGGAGGATGGGATAGGAGGTCGGGATGGGAGGTCGGGATAGGAGGACGGGATGGGAGGACGGGATAGGAGGTCGAGTTAGGAGGTCGAGATAGGAGGACGGGATAAGAGGACGGGATAGGAGGACGGGATAGGAGGATGGGATAGGAGGACGGGATAGGAGGACGGGATATGAGGTCGGGATAGGAGGTCGAGTTAGGAGGACGGGATAAGAGGTCGGGATAGGAGGTCGAGATAGGAGGAGGGGATAGGAGGTTGGGATAGGAGGACGAGTTAGGAGGTCAGGATATGAGGTGGAGATAGGAGGTCTGGACAGGAGGTCGAGATAGGAGGACGGGATAGGAGGACTGGATAGGACGGGATAGGAGGACTGGATAGGAGGACGGGATAGGAGGACTGGATAGGACGGGATAGGAGGACTGGATAGGAGGACGGGATAGGAGGATGGGGTATGAGGATGGGATGTGGGGTTGGGATATTACAACAATTTATGGGGATGGGATATGAAGTCAAAAGCTTCCTCCTCTGTAGATTTTCCTCCTCAACAAGGATGAGGAAGGAAAAACCGGGCAACGCCGGGTACTCAGCTAGTATATATACATACTGTGTGTGTGTATGTTTGGTAATATACATAGTGTGTGTGTATGCTTGGTTTTATATATATATGTGTGTATATATATATATATATATATATATATATATATATATATATAGTGTGTGTGTGTGTGTGTGTGTATGCTTGGTTATATACATAGTGTGTGTGTATGCTTGGTTTTATATATATATGTGTGTATATATATATATATATATATATATATATATATATATATATATATAGTGTGTGTGTGTGTGTGTATGCTTGGTTATATACATAGTGTGTGTGTATGCTTGGTTTTATATATATATGTGTGTATATATATATATATATATATATATATATATATATAGTGTGTGTGTGTGTGTATGCTTGGTTATATACATAGTGTGTGTGTATGCTTGGTTTTATATATATATGTGTGTATATATATATATATATATATATATATATATATAGTGTGTGTGTGTATGCTTGGTTATATACATAGTGTGTGTGTATGCTTTTTATATATATAGACAGATAGATAGATATATGCATATATAGCGTGTGTGTGTATGTGTGTGTGTATATATATATATATATATATATATATATATATATATATATATATATATTTATATATATATATATATATATATATATATAAATCTTGATGGACTTGTGTCTTTTCCCAACCATACTATGTTGTCCCCCTTATATTCCGATCAGTTCTGCAGACACATCCCCTGTATTATCTCCACAGATGTGTGATGGCCGCAGACAATGACACACTCAGCTCTGCTGCATCCTTCAGTATGATGAATGTGATTGTGGAGAGGGAAGGTGATCTCCTCATTGATGAGTGGTGGTGGGTGGCCTCAGGTACGTCCCCCCACCCTATGGAGTGAGTCGGGGGGTGGCGCCTGTGCAGTCAGTAACATCTTCCCCGGAGTCCGGCTCATTGAGAAGACGCGTTGTCTCCTTGATGCCTCCAGTCATATCTACCTAAACTTCTGCAGCCGGGAGCCCATGTGAGCACTACTACCCCCAGCAGGATTATAACTTGTCATCTGGATTCCCACCACTCTGCATTCATGGAAAGGAATGTGACTATTACCATATGTCAGTGACTGATGGAGCCGACTGACGGGATCCCTGAGGGGGCGCTACAGGGACGGGGATCATCTGCATTCTGTAAGTTCTTTACTTTCTATTAATGTTATTGTGTCTGGTTCTGTATCTGAGCAATGTCCTGCAGGTCACTGTCATCATCATCATCATCTACATAATCATCATCATCATCATAAAATCATCATCATATTCATCAACTTCATTATCATAATCATCATCATAAAATCATCATCATCTACATAATCATCATAATAAATCATCACATATTCATCAACTTCATAATCATAATCAATATCTTCATCATCATCTTCATAAAATCATCACATTCATCAACTTCATTATCATCATTATCTTCTCATCATCTTTATGAACTTCATTATTATAATCATAATCTTCATAAAATCATCATCCACATCAGTGATTCCCAACCAGGGTGCCTCCAGCTGTTGCAAAACTACAACTCCCATCATGCCCAGACAGCCAACAGTTGGAGGCACCTTGGTTGGGAAACACTGATCTACATCATCATCCTCTTCATCAACTTCTTAATCATCATTATCTTCCTTATTATCATCATCATCATCATCTTCATTAAATAATCATCATCATAAAATCATCGTCATCATCATCTTTATTAAATAATCATCATCATCATATATATCAACTTCATTATCAAAATCATCCTTTTCATCATCATCTTCATAAAATCATCATCTACATCAGTGTTTCGCAACCAGGGTGCCTCCAGCTGTTGCAAAACAACAACTCCCAGCATGCCCAGACAGCCATTGGCTGTCTGGGCATGCTGGGAGTTGTAGTTTTGCAACAGCTGGAGGCACCTTGGTTAGGAAACACTGATCTACATCATCATCCTCTTCATCAACTTCTTAATCATCATTATCTTCCTTATCATCATCATCATCTTTATTAAATCATCATCATAAAATCATCATCATCATCATCATTAAATAATCATCATCATATACAACAACTTCATTATCATAATCATCCTTTTCATCATCATCTTCATAAAATCATCATCTACATGAGTGATTCCCAACCAGGGTGCCTCCAGCTGTTTCAAAACTACAACTCCCAGCATGCCCAGACAGCCAACGGCTGTCTGGGCATGCTGGAAGTTTTAGTTTTGCAACAGCTGAAGGCACCCTGGTTGGGAAACGCTGTTCTTCATCATCATCCTCTTCATCAACTTTATAATCATTATCTTCATGAAATAATCATCATCATCTTATTTATCAACTTCATTATTATAATCATCATCTTCATAAAATCATCATCCACATCAGTGATTCCCAACCAGGGTGCCTACAGCTGTTGCAAAACTACAACTCCCAGCATGCCCAGAAAGCCATTAGCTGTCCGGGCATGCTGGGAGTTGTAGTTTTGCAACAGCTGGAGGCACCTTGGTTGGGAATCACTGATAAACATCATCATCGTCTTCAACAACTTCATAATCATCATTATCTTCATCATAATCATCTTCATAAAATCATCATCATTTTTACTAGTATCTTATATCACTAGTTTTATGAATAGTCTTTCTCCAAAATGTCAAGTATTTGGTCCATAATACAATAAGGTACTAGAAGTATTACTAGATTTATAATTGTTTTAGTTTATTATTAGTAGCAGCATATTATTGTTAGTAGTAGTATTAGTATTATATATATTTTTTTTATTTAATTATATATTTTTCTACATGATTATTATTATTATTAATATTATTGTTATTATTATTATTATTAATATTATTATTAGCAGTAGTAGTAGTATTACTAGAAGCAGTACTAATGTTTTATTGCTAGTAATAGTAGTATATTTTTTAGTACTATATTATATATATTTTTTATTACTATATTATATATATTTTTTTGCTATATAAATATTATTATTAATGGTAGGGGTAGTGTACTTTTGCTAATAATAGTATATTATTATTAGTAATATAGTAGTATTTGTCATAGTAGTATATCAGTAGTAGTAGCAGTGTATTTGTAGTAAAGTAAATAGTAGTAAAGATTCTAGCAATATTAGTATATTGTTACTATTGCTGCACTGAGCTGTAGAAGTCTTATTGCTAGGAGTATTTTTATTGTTACCAGTAATAGAAATGAGTAGAAGTGATAATAGTGTATAATTGTTGTTTATAGTTGTACTAGTACTATATAATTGTTAGTAGTAAAAGTCTATTATTAGTAGTAGTATTAATATTGTTAGTACTAGAAGTTATAGAAGTAACATTGTATTATTGTAGAGGTAAAATACTATAAGAAAAACATTGTTTGCAGCTGTAGTTGGTTGTCATAGGATGTTACTATTGTTAGTAGCAAACAGTATTATTCCTACTAGTAGAAGATTATTATTAGCATG